>NC_064874.1:32291902-32294402 GCF_943734745.1 Anopheles darlingi | reverse complement strand
GTTTACGTCTAGACACCTGAGAACAACTGGTACAATCTAGTGCTTTAAAACGAACATCAACATTTAGAGAACAGTTTAGTTTTAATATTCTAATTAGAATGTATGCCACGACATTGCAACAGCAGAACGTTTGCTTTGATGTTTATTTTCTACATTTTTATGACCATTTTTGGTGTTTTTTTTTCTCATATGATGGATGATGATGGAAAGCACATTCACTGACATAATAAAAATAACTCGAGAATAGAGAAACATCTGAAGATTGCCGAAGATGGACATGTGATAATGATACAATAAAACCCTCTCTCTAATGATCTCGGCATTGACAGATGTTCAGCATAAACAAAGCAGACGAGCACAAGTATATGTTCGATGTGACTTAGGCCCCACTCATAAAACCTTTATAGCAGGTTGTTAGGACCATATTCTATCTTCTGTTGCGGAGTCAGTAATTTGCAAACACACCTATGACGACATCGAAGTTCGTCAACAAAGATGTGCGAAATTAATGGATAAAAAGCGTTGTCGAAGAATATCACTAGATCACGACGTGGGCACACAAAATCAATTAGTAGGGCAGTTTTTTCTCTACAATATAGACTTTTTCAAAACCAAATGGTTCCAAAAATTGACTGTTGAAAAGCAAAAAGCAACAGGCTGTTCAATTGTGATGTGATGAGCAAAAGTATTTCAAATGCAACATGCTCATTTTCTTCGAGGCAGTGTATAGCCCTTCTGCGAAGAAACGAATTGTCGAACACAGTTGGGATGCAACGTGACCAGACTGGAGTAGTCAATCGCTCTCATGGAACTTGAAACTTTTTATTTAAAATTGACTATTGCTGCATGTTTGCTGTTTGTAAGACACTGAACAAAATATTGTAACAAAATAGGTTGCAGAAATAGTAACCTTTTTTGTAACACAATCTATCCGTTATAACTGTTTCTTCAACTCTAACTGTTCTGAGTCATTCTGTCAATGTCGGTATATCTTTGGTACGGTGATTGATCTTTTTGCTAACAAAACACCGACACAGAAGCCGCCATCAATCGTTAGTATGAAAACCTATCGTTTTAAAGCAAATATGTTATAATTGAAGTGATGAGTACATATCATCAACCTAGTTTCCATTGCTTTGAAGCTTAGCTTTTAACCGCCTTATTGACTTTTTCGGTTCAGCTCAAAGATCCCATAAATTGCGCTAAAACCCATCGACAATGTACTGAAGAAGACTTATTGTCGCAAATCGCCCGCGGTAGCGAATGTGGTAGTAAATGAAACAGTGTGTAATGTGAAACATGAGAATGTAGTACTGTGCTATTAACTGTAAAAAGTAAAGTATCAACTGCTTTGTTACAATTATGATACAAATTCTCCTTGCTGGTCTTTGAGACCTTGAGAGTGCATTGATTGAGGCAACATGCTGTTAGTATCCATTTATTTTTACTCGAACACTCCAACGTTAGTCGATCTTTAGAACGGATCGAGAAAACATAATCAATCAGTTGTCTTCGTTACACTATCATTCGAAATTGAAATCCGGCAAGATGACCTCCGGCAGGTGCAGAATATTTGTGGTTCTGCCATCGCAAACAAGAAAAAAGAAACGTTCTTCACACAGATTTGTGCACTTGGAGTTCAACGAACCATCATAGTAACACCGAAAAGTACGGTTTGGTCTGCCGTAAGGTGACGATGCTTATCATGATCTGGTCTAGGATACGATGAAGGCACTTCAAACTCGACGACGATCATTGCAATTTGCGGTCTCTGCATGCACGCCTGCCTCAAGTGAAACGTGCACATCCGAGGGAATGGGAAACAAACCCGGATTGTAGTGGCTACAGTAAAATGGTAATGCACCGTGCAGCATCATCTCCGGAGGCACAGTAGGTACCATCGTAATTGACCTTTGCAAACATTGGAAATGGTGTACGAGAAGCGGACACTGACAGCGAAAATGTCCGTAAAGCAATCAGGTAAAGCATCCTCCTGGACTAACGCCGTACCATCTCTTGGGTGAGTGTCGTCGCCATCGTCGTCCAGCGCAATTCACTCTCCTTACACTTCCACCGAATGTTGTGAGCTTCTCACCAAGTGTAAAAGATTGCGAACTCGAAGCAAACTGGCCGAACTTTGAGTTGAGTTTAAACCGCAACAGAAGGGGTGGAAAGCGAAGAGACTGAAAATCACTGAGAGTTGGCTGTTTAAGCTCAAACAGCATGTTTAACCTGGGGTTAAAACGGAAATTTCAATCTCTCTCTACGAATACTGTCATGCATCAAATGCCTCTCACATGCAAGCCAATGAAGGTTGAGTTCAGGAAAACACTACGTCTAACGGGGATGTCTCTATTCTAGTCTTCAATATCATCATTCTTCCACTCTGTGACTTGTTCAAGAGGCATGATA
Organism: Anopheles darlingi; assembly: GCF_943734745.1. Classification (NCBI taxonomy): domain Eukaryota; kingdom Metazoa; phylum Arthropoda; class Insecta; order Diptera; family Culicidae; genus Anopheles; species Anopheles darlingi. Next base: position 32,291,990 of record NC_064874.1, on the reverse strand, counting down.
ATCGATACGATGGAATCTCGGTTGACACTTCAAGTCCCTCTCGTATCGCCATGTTTTGTCGGTTCAAACCAACCTCTTTTAGTAGTTA
>NC_064874.1:32269402-32284402 GCF_943734745.1 Anopheles darlingi | reverse complement strand
TAGTTTCACAATTTTTGAATTAAATATAGCAGTTACCGCAACTGGTATAAAAGAAAACGCTTAGAATGGATGTTAAAAGACTGAAAAATGCTGAACAGTAAGCAATGAGAGGCTTAATGTGTATTTTAACAGTAGCGAAAACAAGTGCTTAGTCCGCGTTGTTTGGTGATGTTTTGGTATCATAGTACATCCACAGCTGCAATCAAGTTAGTCAAGAGGAGTAACAACCAAGGAGGAGCAAGTATCATTAGCATAAATCCGACTGCGGTATATCAGAAAGTTTAGAAGCGCCTGTTGTCAGCATTGCTATCTTATTATTAAATCTCCATATTCAATTATAAAACATATAGATTGTGTATTGGGTATACAAATGCGATTTCCTGAAAATGTTCATTAACCATATGTACATTGATCGCCGATATGGACAAGCTATAGTTAGTGAATGTTGCAAATAATAATAATAAAATGAATAGAAATAAAGCTGTTATTTTTCTTCTGATTTTGCACCGGTACGGTTTGCTGATCTCGTTTGCTTAGCTATTTGCGATAATAAAATGGCAGAAAATAGGAATTGTCATCAAAATTTGCTACGTGCAACAACACTTTAGATGATAAAATTGATAGAGTAGCTACATTCAATTGTCAAATCAGCCAAACTGTCAATTCTCTGTGGTGTCGCCAATTTTTTGATCTTAAATCTTATGGTGTGGACGCAAGATAATAAAAATAACCATCGTACTTTGGTATAGATTCTTACAGTCATTTAGAAATGAAGTATAGATAAATTATTAGCAGCTTCCTAAGTTCTTTGTCTTACAGTATATTGTTTCTTTACAATGTTATAATACTGCTAGCGTTATTTGTTAAAACACTGCTCACCTCTTTCTTGTTTCTTCATCCAGCCTTTCAATGGAAGAGAATTTCTTGTTTCAATGAAAGTAATAACAAACACAACGCATTGAGACTCGATTTGCCGGGCTAGAGAAAAGGGATCAAATAAAAAGCCAATTTACTTGGCAAACTTTACTCGTAATTTCTCACGGGACTGTTGTTTTAGTTATTATGCCAATGCAATAACACAGTCCAAATGAATGCAGTCAACAAAAACACAGAGCAAATAAACTGAATTTGCACCTTTTCTTAGCATTTCATTATTCATGAAATAAAATCGCCGCTATAAAAAAGGAATCTCACTGTGTATTCTCGAGGAATATGGGGATTTTCCAGCTCATGTTTTGATGAGTATAAAAAGGCAAAAACACTCGGGGTATGAAAAGAGATTTTCTGTTTTAGGCAGAAATATTCCCAAACATTGTCGCAATTGAAAGTGTAGAACAACCAAAAAAATGTACGAAACTACCGCAGCATTACAAGGATGTCGTGGAGCTGTGCTTACCAAGCAAAATTTGAGATATGATATTTTGAAATAGCAACAATAACAAACGACCGTCCTTATATATGTTAAAAAAAATTAAAAACGAAGAATTCATATTACTAGGTTATTTTCTCTTTAGCCTTCCTAGCGGTTGACCTGATGGCCAGTAGATTTCTGCATAGAAATAAACAGAATTAAGTCAAATATTATCAAAATTGTATTACCCTGTGAACTTCATTCAACTATCTTCATTTCTGTACACGTTATGGACACCATGTCTTATTTTTGAAAAATCTTAGTTTTTGAATAGTAATAGTCCTGATTTATGGTTCACGTACATTCGGACAATGTTTGTTCTTTTATTCAAGTAGAGTTCTTCTATTCTAAAATCGCAATATTTGTACTGGGCCTACATTTATTCTTTTTATGATATAATTGTAATTAATGTTCAACATCCATTAGGAAACATTTTAGAATGATAGCCATTGTTTAAAAAAAAAAGATAATTACGGCTTATTGCAATCTATTAAATAGTATTGTGATGGAGCCTGTGCGGAAAATCAGTCACTTGAACGTATTTCCTAGTTTTTAACCAGGAGTTTCTCTCCTTTACCACATTCCAGCATGAAGAGATTAGAGCCGAAGTGTATCTTAAGAAAAACAGCATTTAGACAGTAAATGTCTGTTATCCATAATCACTTCAGGTCTATCCGAGTAAGTTTATGTTTAGGGAAAGACACATATAATCAGAAGGTATTAGCGAGGAAAAGTTTCCCTTCATACTCAACGACATGGTTGGAAGCTAGCTGAACTAAGTTCAGTGATTAATGGAAAAAAGTTGCTCTGTATCGAAAATTCACTATCATTCCCTTCTTAATCTTGTCTTGGAAAAGTTCAAGGTCAAAGAAACGAATGGATTCACAGAACATCCAAAGTTCATAATCATATACAACACATCAGCTGATTTAGTTATAACTACTCTTTATCGTTTTCGTTCAATTGCAAATGTATGCATAGTAATCTGGAAATACAATGTTTGTAATTTTTGTTACCAAAGCAATTCAAAATAACTAACTCTTTTTCAAAACAAGTTCATTCGAGGCATACAGTATATTTGACAGAAATCACTATCTTATTCTATATTTCAATTTCATCTCGTTTGAAGGGTTGTTATCGGAATGGTGACGTGTAAAATTTCGGAAACAAATGCACGCGACATACATACGATAAACAGATAATTGACTACCGCTGTCGCTAGCCATGGTCGTTCCAAAAGAATGTATCTCGAAAGAAAGCCATTTTTGCCTTTGTTACATCCTACATTCAATTCGCTGACCATGTAGTACATGCATCAAACATACCAATACCTAACTGCTGATTGCTTCAGATGTAGATCGAGGTAGATCGCCTAAAAAACAAGAAAAAACAACTGTGCTAATTGGTCAGTGTAGTTACTATGTATATTTCCTTCCACCACTTGTGAAGTATAAATTAGTTTCTTCAGCCTATTGCCACAGACGCATTGTACTTGAGGTATGGTTCAAGTACTTTCAATAGTTAATAGCTTATCCGTAAAAGGCTTATGTTTTTTTGTGCCGGTACAATCAGTCTTTGTTTATCATAAATGTTGTATAAGAGTACAATTTTTTGTAAATAATGTACTATACAGCTGTGCAACATTTTAGCCAAAACTTGAACATAAATATAGATTCCAAATAAAGTGTAAATGACAACTTCAAAAAAATATTATTGTTCAAAAGAGCACAAAACCTGCAAAAGTCGTAGATAACGATTTACTTTCTAGTATTATGATATTCATACGCTATTCTTCATATGCGATTTGTTATTCCCAAAAGGAAATCAGTAGAGACTTTCATTGCCGAAAAGATCTCTCGCAGATAATATAGTGCATATGAATTCAAACATGGTATTCATCGTACCTCAAATGTTATGTGATTTTGTTCCACATCAGTTTCATTTTTGACTTTTATTATTCATCTTTCGAATGATTTATTTTATTGCCTTCTTGCTACAATGTATATATTACAAACATAACATAAAAGGATTGATATAATGACACGCTTTCTTCCACTTTGTTAGACGCATACACATGTGGGTTATGACGTATACACAGTTACGCCATAAAGTGAAGGACAACGTTATCTAGAAGAAAAAAAACGATTAACCTTCGATGTGAGGCGAACCAACATCAAACGAGGCATATTACGAGAAGGGAGTATGCGATTTCAAATACTGAACCATCCTATAAATCATCGCCGACATTGACAAAAGATGTTTCATAGTATTCACCCGTATGGAGCAATAACTGATGCATGGTTATACAACTGCCATAAGAATAATGGACCTGAATACATGGATTGGATCAAGCATGGAGCAAGGATATGTTGCTGTGGATGACGAAAGCATCGAAAATTATTGATTCAATTTATGTCAATTAAATGTTTTAATAATCTGTTTTCAACTTTAAAGTTGACTCGGATCGTTGAGGAGTAAGTGAGATTTTCGATCCCTCTCAAACTATCAAAATGTCTTTCGAACAAGTTTGGGTGTCTTTTCAAGTCGGAAAGTACTTTTTAATACTACCAAGATATAAGTGAAATATATAAATTAATGTGCCATATACCGAATTCTTAATTCATTAAAGGAAACTCAACGTGTTGTCCTGTAAGTGCTCACTTCTTTCTAGTTCGCAAAATCCTCATTCCGCATTGAAAGACACTATCTGGAGATTCAATAGTTAATATAGAGTTTGCCATTCGTGAAAGTGTGATTGCTTTGTTCGGAGAACAAATGATGGTACATCAATCACAGGGAAGAAGCGAAGAACGTTTCATTTTCTAAGGAGATGATCGTATACACTTATTCCTAATGTTAAAAGGATCGCAGATTTATTATTCATTCGACCTGAAATCAATGGCTTTAACCGAACGCAGCAAAAGAAAAAAACACATATTCTTTCACACATCTACTTGCCTTGGTACGTTCGGCAAAGGAAGTGTGAATCGTATGTTGTACGTTCCACTACCCATGCGTTTCATTTAATCAATTGATAGCATCCATTTAAAAGATTGCCCTAATAATTTAAAACATATGAGTTGAGCAACCAAATGTGTTTAGTATCATTAATTCACATTTGAGAAAATAATAATCAATTTTAAACGCGTTTAACCAATAATTATAAAAAAATGCATGTTTATTGTTAGGAGCAATTAAATTTAAATTTATTTAATTTCTTGACAAATTAAGAAGTTTCCAGCACTGCTCACGAGCATGTTTGAGTATGAGTTTTTCTTTGTACATGAGTACTCTTTGGGAACATCGAGAATATTCTAGAATTAACCTATAATTCTCGAAACTTTATAACTCCACAAATTGAGTACGAAAACACATATTGTAAATATCTACTACGAAAATACGATGTTTCAATATATCCTCTATTCAAAAGATATTTTAACTTAGAATATTCAAGGCTATTCTATAGTTAAATACTTACCGTAATAACACGATAAGTTCGACACATCGCCATGTACCTTAAAACAGTCAAGATAAGATTGAATTTATCGCAAAACTGAAACGAACGAAATGATTGCTAACCCATGGATTTTTATTCTCACTTTTGCTCAATAAAAGGCGTTGCATTGACACGAAGAAAGCACTTCCGGCAATTAAATAGTCAGAACGGTTTCCCTCGGTAGTAATTTACCATATGGCTTTTATCAATGCTTATGCTATATGGCTCACTGACCGGAAAAGTGTAATTAAACTCTCAGATGCCAAACATCTTAGACCTTTGCGACGAAAAGGAAGCACACATGCAGACTATGAGATGAAGGGGTCTGTCCTAAATAACCATCAAGTCGAGATGAGATTGTTTTGATATATCTCTTCCGTTCCTTTCTTTTCATTTGTTGTTGTAACAAATATGGCAATCCCTTGACCGCGTTCAGAAGCCTTTATTATGCTGCTATTATGCTGCCTTTAGGGCCTAGCCGTGTAGCTCAATCAATTTTCTAGAGTATGAGGATACGTTTGTTTACATTCATGCTGGCTCCACACATTTCTTGTCTCTTGTTGCAAACGACCATTTTTGGTCCTGCTGAAAAGTTTCGCTAAGTCATTTCAGGAACACCTAGACCAACCTTACAATCGTAACCAGTTTTTCAAGAATATTCTAAAGTCCCCAAATATAAGCCAATATTTGTTTTTAGTACACTATTTAGTGTGTACAGAAAAAACATTTAACTTATCTTATGTGTCCAGTCCAAGTTTGTCAAACACATAATTTAGAACCAATAGTGAAATTGTTTATTTATGCATATTCTCCTATTCATCACGTGGTATCACGTTCATTCGTGCCAAAAAGATTCAGTTTTGCATTTTCTTATTAGAAAACCATCAAAATTTTCTCATCAATACGACGGAAACGTGTCTGTAAAAATGCGCTATTGACAGGGAATCAGTATAGACTGCACAAAATATATCTTGCAACAATCACATAAAAACCATCGAACGATGAATTGAAGGGCATGATGACTGACAAGGTTCCGTCTTTCTTTCCTGATTAAGCCAAGTCAAAATCGATCATAAGATTGAGTCACTTCCGTCAACAATGTTCTATGAAACATATAACAAAGGAGGAAGAAACGGGAAACAGTTTTTTGCTAAGCGAAACATGCAATGAAAAATCCCGATAGATACATAGCTCATACGTATAGATGGGACGTATAGTGGCTCATCCTTAATCTAATTTCATGCTTAACCGCATCTATGTGCTGCAGCGTAATGAAAAATGCATCATGACTGCGACACTTGCAAAGCAGCATCTGCATTAGTATCAGAAGACACCGATAGTACTAAAATTCTATGTATAATGTTTTTATTTATTGTATACATTATACTTCTCCCAAACACTTTATACCAGCAACTTCAAGCAACAGCAGCGTAACAATTACTGTTCAGAATTTCCAAAAGAAAACGTCAAAATAGAATAGTTCTGCCTTAACTATTAAAATATAATTTAGACTATCGGTATACCATAAAGCCTTTTATGCTCCATCCGTAATACACCACTAACTATGGAGTTTCTTATTTAATAAAGAATACTGCTTGAGTAGTGATAAAAGAAATGTAAGAACATTGCTCGTTAGGCATGCATACAATATTCTACCAAACTTTAGTTAAAATAACATTGATTTCTCCAGCCCAGCAAATTGAAGCAAGCTACTTTCCGATGCTTAGTGGCACGTTAGAATAGGACGAAACAAGTTATCGATTCAAGCACCAAAGTTTATTCAGATGCTTTTGCTTTTCGCAGTGACTAAACAACATAAATTGCGTTCATCCTTTGCCCTAGGAAACTGTAAAAGCACAGTTCGCTTTCGTATATCAGGATATTTACCTTTAGCCCTCGCACAGTTCGCCTCGGGTAGTTTATTCAGTGTAGATCCTATGTCGGGACTTTTGACACTGGCAAGTCATGCCAAGGCAAGTGATGTCACAGATTCATGCACTCTTATCCGATTTAGGAGGGATCCGACGAGTGTTTACACGCAAAAGATCCAATGATTTAATTAATTTAATAGTGTTGGAGTTTAAAAATCGAAATTTTCTCAACCTAAAAGCAAACAGTCTATCAGGCGGGCATGTGCAGCATTGGAGGATCCGCTAAATATTCATTTTATGCTTTTGGGTAACGTGACCTCGATCATTGATTTTATACTGTAGATTGAGAAACTTCATAGGCGCCTTATTGGAAACAATTCATTCATAAATTTGTTTATTTGGTAGATTTTCTATGCATTAAATTTCCTTTATTATTCCGTACATGTATCAATCAGCAAACAATGTATTCTGAATTCTTCTATAGAGTTGTTATCCAATGTCACCCGGAAGGTTATTAAACCTTCTTGAAATTAAGCCTATGACATTCATGGCATATGATTATGATGCGCTTACATGATTGAAAAGCTAACTTAAATGAGGAACCACAATCTGGGATATCTCAAGATGTGCGTATATCGATTTCTTTTTGTACTGGACGTAGTAAAACAAATAGGTGACAAAAAAAATCTTATACAAAACAACTACAATAAAAAAACATTTTCCCCTGATTGAAATGCTCAGCGTGCCTGACACATGTTGCTCTACGGCTTTGACACAATTTTCTTGGTGTTCTGATGCTCAGTAGACGATAGGTGGTGTGAAACCACTTGATGTTATATTTAATCCCAATGACCGCAGGCTAGGAGCAGCATAGAACCTTAATATTCACTTTAATAATCCGCAAAGAACCTTTAGTTATTGGCACTTGGCTTATCTTCTTCGCCACATCGCTGACTAGTGCAGATGCTTAGAGCCGCATAGCTTGATGATTTATTTAATTGCTTTTTAATAAGAGAATAAAATTTCATTCTATGTTTTTTTCTTAGACATTAGACAACTGGTATAAAAAACCAAGTGATTCCCAACGAATTGACCAATTACACATTTTCCGCATCAGATTTGTAACCAATTTTCTGCTGTTTCAGAGTAATTTTATTGTAATTTAATTATTTATCGTCAATTTCAATAACTTTTTGGTAGTTTACTTCTTTCTAGGTATAATGAGGTTAGTAGCTCCAATTCTCCAATGGTCCCAATCTTTGATTTCCTTTTTTCTATGGTAGGTTGAAGGTCACTTGTAGTAACTACCATCCACCATTACAATACATTGCTGGTGAACGATAATCGTTCATCGTTCAAATTAATATATTTCCGTATAAATATATATTTAGTATATTTTCCGGTGAGCCTGTGGCAAAGCAAATAGTAAGACTGAAATTCGAAAATATTATTGAAGCAAATCTTTGAAGGAAGCTTATATATTTATTCTAAAATTTGTTTATTATATTCGTAAAAGTTTTTGAGATGACGAAAGAAGAAATAATATCATACAAAAAGAGCAGTAGTTTCTTTTTTAGTACGCGGATTTAGGCAAGTCCGTCGTATAGGTGCTACGTTATAAATAAGCATGAAATATATGTATAACGATGTATGATGCGATAACATCATTTCTAAAGCTTCCTCCTAAATAAATGGTTGACACGAGCTGTCGTGACAATAATTAGCTTTATGACGAGGTTAATCCATTTTTTCCGAACAATATCAACGACATGATACCGTCAGTAGATTGTTTCTAAAATCATGATTATATGAAAAACGCCTTTAATCCATTTTTTATGAAAAACTAGTGTACTGTTATTTGTGTTGGGACATGCAGTTATGATACACTATACTCCATCCAAGCTGCATAAATTAATGAGTACGGGGAGTAATCGATCAGTATCATGAAATTGAAAATATTTCAATCTTTACCCTTTCTTTGTCTGCGAATCCTGCCTTTTTCGATTTGTTAGTTAAATTGTTCTTTGCAGGCCCATGTATTATATTGTTTCCAAGACAAATTATGCAAGTTCTTGTCAATAACTTGTGAAAAATCCGGATCTTAAAGTACAATTTATTTAAAGAAAAATATTGGTCGATGAAAGAAATCAACTGTTGAACTATTCTGTTCACATTCGCATTACCATTCTAAAAAACAACAAAATCGTCGTAGATTAGAAACCTTCCTTAATCCAAAGTTCGTATATCTGGCTCCATAAAAGGTTGGTCGCGTAAGCTACGTTAGTCGTATGACGCGTGTGGTATCCTACTGTAACATCGATGATGTTTTTCAGGAAAAACCAGAGGTAATGTTCACCCGAGTTCTTCGTCGGACTCGTTCGGCTAAGTTCGTAACCAAACACGATGAGTCCTGCCTCTCAATCAAACAACATAATCTAAGAGAGAGTGCAACATTTCTGAATGATTATTTTGTAGTACCATCATTGTTTCGCTCGTCCTTCGACGGGAAGCACGTCTCTGTTTAAAGTAGCGCTTCATGATAACAGTTCAATTTTACGTAACTCAGATGGTTTTTCCTATCATCCCAGTGTTGTGTTTGTGGATAATAAGGTGGAAGGAATTGATTTATCCGTTTATCTATGAGTAAGCTAACACACATTTACATATCGAAAGCAGCGATCAAGCTGACTAACAATAAATTCCTATTTGTTTATCAGTTTCTCTCTAAACGTACTAAAAACCAGTCTAATCAGGAACGTTCTGAAAATAATAAGCAGTTTTCAATTAAGGTCTAACTTGTGGTGTTTCATTCATCACAATTGGGTTTTTGTTTGCTCTTGTTCAGCCATGGTTGGAAAAGTTGAATGTGAGAAAAACGTAAGCTACAGTTTTTTATTCAAGAATAAATTCTAATATGGCATTTGGGTAAAATTAAAGCTCCGTATGTATCCTGTTAATATTTAATGTTAGCCAATTTAACGCAAAAGTAAAATTCTTGATTTAAAATGAAAGACTGTTATTAACATAACATATGCAATCAAATGCAAATTCGCTATATCCGATATATTTCGTACGTTAATTAAAGCTATATGAATATTACACAAGAAATATTCACAATTTCGCACACCATTCACGGTTCATTGCTTATACAGTGAAATGTTTAAAGGGCGAAGATTCTCCTTGAGCGGAAATAGTTGGACATAATGGCAAATAGTTGAGCAAACTCTTTAATTGCGTAGGAAGATAGTAAGAAGAGAAGCGAATTCTAGAAAATATCCGAGGAGATACTGGAATGAAAATCGCTAACACTTTGCAGCTTTGTCTTTGTAATAGCATTCCTCAACTGCTTCGAACATCCGCATGCAGAAGTTCATGGTGCATCGCTCGATTGTTAAGTAAGATCAACGTTGAATGCTAAGTGGCATTGGTTATGCACTCTATTCAGAGTTATTACCCGCACCAATGTGTCTTCAACAGAGTGGCAGAAACTTGGCTAGTAGGAGAGAATGATTTTCTCTGCTTGAGTTCCTCTGCTTCAGTTCATCGTTTCAGGTTTAAGCCTTTTGACACACAAAACACAACCAATTATTTTAATTACGGATGCTGTTTCAAAATAGACTAGTTTGCTTCTTGTTTTTGCAAACCGATCAATTTTCTTTAACAGGATGTAAGGAGAAGTCTAAAGTAATTTTAAGTTTACCCGGTTTTTCAGTATTTCCTAGGCATTTACCAAGATTAAATCAGCTTCGGTGCTACCACAACTTTGACTGCTCGCTTCAGATCGTTAAAGAATGTTTTAATTGAAGCCCTTCGGTCTTTACATCGTAACAGCGATAGGTAACGATAGCTATTGCTAAAATAAAACGCCACGTTTCATTCTCAGCACTTTTTAAGACGATTTTTTCCGGGATAATTTTATGAATCAATATGTTTTTTTTTTTAAATAATTATTGCAACGTATACACAAAAAATCTGCGTTGATGACCTGTTAGACAATTGTTAATTGATAATTTGTAATAACACAAAACACTGCTAGGGCGATACTTTAGAATTGAAAACATTCCCTACGCGTGAATTCCAGAGAGAATCAGCATTTCACTCGTCATCCTTATCGTTTCATATAACGTATAAGTAGCATTTTTGTCTTGATGTTTTTTCGAAAATATACTGTACTCTACTCTATACTCGGTCACGATCTGCAAGGTATCAATCGATATCGGAACTGCTGTCTCTACGAATCGGTTGATAGGTACAAGAGCCCAACAGAATTGTTGAAAATCCGTTTATCATTCCAAACTGCCGGACAAACGGATCACATTATGATCAATCGCTTTTTAATTCGACCAATTTATTAAATGGAGGTTTTTCATTCCCTAAGAGACTGTAGATGCAACCATGTGATGTACTTGTGATGGACACGGATGGAATATGCTCGGCTCCCGGCAGCGATTGATATCAGTTATCCACTGGCGAGAACATATGAGTATTTTGCAAACAGCTGTTGCTGAATAAACTGGACCAATGGTATACTCATTCTGTTCGAAAACAGAAAGCCTCTGATGGATGTTTGACCAACAACATAAAAGAACGAATTCAATATACCATCATATCACACCTGGCCAATCAGACGTCAAACAGGCACCAACGGTTGCCACCCTGCAGAGTCCCCGACGAGTTGTGTATTTATTCTTTAAAAAACCTTATCAGTTTTTGCGCACTTCAGTAACCTTATCATTCCCGCCTCCGCGATCCGAAAACTGCTCTACAGCACGGTGTAGGTGGTCCCAGGCACCTATCAATGTGTGTGTGTTTGCTGTTCAATGATTCGAATAACAAACTCAATGGGGGACCGTATGATTTAATAGCTTCGCGTTGTTCAGAGAATCCAACCCTGATCGATTGGCTACCATGATCGTGAGGTACCACCACTAACGAAACCCTCGATAACCCCCAAAGAAACTTCCGGTTGTTGCGCATTATATTATTGTTTGTTCTTTTGCTCTCCATTGTCGTTTTCGTCAGTCACATCTGCCAACATCAAAGAGCTACTCTACTGTAGTTTGATTCTCTTACCTTTAGTGGATATCTAGTGTACAACTCACAGACGCACCCTTTCAACATTCCTCATCTTGTGACCCTCTTTTTAATGTTCCTCTCTACATGCATTTGACCATGTGTAACGTCGGTGTTATTTGCATTTCAATAAATATAAAACACTCACATGCCGGCGTCACCAGGGTAACCGATTAGCTCTTGTAGAGGTCCATCGTTAAAGCAAACCGATAGGGGTTCGATGGTGGTTCGTGTGGGTGAGCTGCAGGTGAGCTGTGAGAACCGAAAAAATAAAAACCAGTTGATGTGACAGTTATGATGGCTATTGAACGATAAATTGAACATTCATGTGAAATCGCTTGGATAATTTAATATTCTAAAAGTCTTTCGCAGTCTTGCAGTCTTTGTTGGACGTCAAATGTACAACACGTCATTGGGAATTTATACAACCTTTTTCAATTTGATTCGTAAGAATTTGAAAAACTACTGTACCCATTCACGAGGGATCTCATTGCATTTTGTTGTGATGTAACGAATGGAAGAATTATTGAATCATCAGAAAATGTGTTTTTTATATCAACATTTTTATGGATTGGATTAGAAGATTTGTATTTAAAACGAAACTAGACAAGAATCATCTAAGGACATACAATTTTAACAAATAACCGATAAGTGATTATTAAATATGAACAGTTTTTTGAATTCGAAATTCTTTCGTATTCGCAACATTGTCCATTCCAAAGGATGGAAGGTTAATTAGTATCAAAGCAAAAGCTTACTTCAAACGTGTTCATATCACAACTAACCGGATATCATCAGATCTCCGTGAAAGCTCATAACGGAACGAAAGGAAATCTTCTTTACGACTGTGAACTTTGCTTCAATATCACCTGACCATGGTATCCGGGGTCTTTCACTGAACGGAGTAATACCGCAACCGAGCAGAGAAGCGAACACCGAAATAATAAATATTAGATTAACCGCGTGTAAATATGAGAAATGAAATTGAATTTCCTGCGTAGAATGAACATACCGCGCTCCTTGGGTCTTGAATCTATGAGAGTGATGACGGTTGTTCGCGGCACCCTAGTACGTTTCCACAACAGAAACCGACTGAATTAACGTGGCTAGGATAGCGATGGTGTTATCTACGCACAATTTTGGTGGAAGATTTTCCAACGCACGGTACTAAGTAAATAGCAGCTTAGCCATTGCTTTTAAAGACGTCTCCGGTCACGGCACTAGACCTCTGCCATTGGGTTTGCGGTGGGTACTGTGTAAAACCAGAAGGACGAAAACGCTGGTCAACAAACATTGGCCCCGTTAGGCATCCTTTTAACATTTTTGGTAAAAGATCAGCGAGATGAATGCTAAAACAATAATTACACTTCAGCGCCTCTGGGTTTCTGGGTAGCGCTCAGCGTAACATTTTAATTATGGCCACCTACCAGTCTTCGGCCTTCAAAGCTTCAACTCACCGATGGTGTCAGTATTATGCCAACGGAAGTGACCCATCTGCTACGTAAGTTGACATAAATCACTGTCGCGTGGGATAGCAACGTTCATTTAGCCTCTGTTACAGGACGGAGGACGCAAATTTGTCATATCAAGACGGCAACAAACGGCTAAATGGTTCCGTAGCAAGATGAAAGCACTTTTCTTAAAGAATTTGTGAGCTGCTTCAGTAGCGATGGTATGCATCGTCTTGAAGCTGCTTGCGCCTGATGAATAATCCTTTCTTTTCAACACATTTTCATCATGATGTGGGACATTATTCCTTTCTCACGAGGTACTAAAGAGACAAAAGGCTGCGTGATGTTGCTTCCGCCATAACATAACAGAAGCATAACAAACAGGACATTATTAGTTGGCATCAGCTTACACAGGATGTCTGTAGTTTTCATTTTAGTTTTTTTCAATGCGATAACTGTTTGGTATCCGCTTCTCGACGGTGTTAATAGGATGGATTTTGATTCATCTCAACATAGGCTGAGCAAGGACTCTGAGTTTTTCAAATCATGGCGTTATGGTGTACCATTGACCCCCGTTCCAACCAACCAGCGAATGTTTGAGGTCAATCCGAGACGATGCATGCATGCGTTGAACTCTGAAGGGTCCCCTCGGACGAATAAGGTAAACGGAGGAGAAAGAAATCATAACAAAACAGATGACCGCCTGACTCAGGTGGAACCTGATCGTTTTTGTTCTCTTCCGATTAATGGGAATGCGTAGCTACCTTTAGGATGAAGGGTCTTTCACATGCTCAGCGAACCATAATCGAATATCTTGTGAGGCAGATTGTTCCGTTTCTTTCGTGATAAATACCCATGGTTCCTCGGATGTTAGACCGCATAGGACCGTACAAAATGTTAGCATCGTTTTCGCGGTTAAACGGTTCAATCATATCCCGATCAAGTGGGCGCAGGTCAAAATAAGTATTTTCCGATAACCACATCGTATTCGATTGCATTTATATTAGAAAGCTAACAGTGGCTGAAAGTTCATCTTTTGATCTCAAAGGCCTTCCATTCGATTATGCTGAAATGACTATCTTGTGAAGTGAATGTGATATAAAAAAGTATTTCAAATGCAACATGCTCATTTTCTTCGAGGCAGTGTATAGCCCTTCTGCGAAGAAATAAATTGTCGAACACAATTGGGATGCAACGTGACCAGACTGGAGTAGTCAATCGCCAGTGGAGAGTAGTGAATAATCAATCGGAGTAGTCGCCCTCATGGAACTTGAAACTGTTTATTTAAAATTGACTATTGCTGCATGTTTGCTGTTTGTAAGACACTGAACAAAATATTGTAACAAAATAGGTTGCAGAAATAGTAATATCCGTTATAACTGTTTCTTCAACTCTAACTGTTCTGAGTCATTCTGTCAATGTCGGTATATCTTTGGTGCGGTGATTGGTCTTTTTGCTAACAAAACACCGACACAGAAGCCGCCATCAATCGTTCATATGAAAACCTATCGTTTTAAAGCAAATATGTTATAATTGAAGTGATGAGTACATATCATCAACCTAGTTTCCATTGTTTTGAAGCTTAGCTTTTAGCCACCTTATTGACTTTTTCGGTTCAGCTCAAAGCTACCATTGGATAATTTGAAGAAGAAAATTTCAAATTTAGGGATACAATTCAAGCCGTTACTGACCTTCCAC
>NC_064874.1:32249402-32264402 GCF_943734745.1 Anopheles darlingi | reverse complement strand
ATAAAAACTATTATTTGCTTAACTGATGGATATTTCATTTCTATACTCTTGTTTAATTGATATATTTTCTAAATTTAGGTTTACTGTACTTACCACGGTATGGTATGGTATGCTAATCAGGAGCAATTATAAGACACTATAATTTTATAATAGGGTAATATAAGTTTGTAGTAATGACTTAAGCATTCAGCAACACGTTTTGTAATAATCTTTACATATACTGCGTCGGCAAACTCGGGTGCAAGCTCAGCATGCACTATAAAAATGCAAAGAAGCCGCGAGAGGAATACTTTCCTCAAAAGACTCAATTTAAGCGCTTTAAATGCTATTCATTAAAGTATAGATTGGGATCCTTTTCCAAAGCAAAGGTAATATGGATTTTATTATGTACCCTCATTAAAATCATTGAAATGTATTAGGGTTCATCCCGTTTTAAATGGATCCAAAAATTCATTGAATAATAATGCCAAGCGGTTTTCCACGTAAAAACTGTTGCAATGGAGGTGCGTTTTGTAAGTTTTTCGACCATAATCAGCCAATAATTAAAAAAAATTAAAAAGCAGTTTAAGGGTATGAAAACCCATCCGGAAAATTTTCATTTATATCATTGTGTTTACAAAAAAAATATATTTGCATATCCCAATCATTTGACTATTTATATTAAACTTAGCATATTCAATATGAATCCATGTACAATTAATTGATACAAAGTTTCAATGTATTTATATTATACTGTCTTATTTTGTACTGTATGGGTCAATAAAAACATAATAAAAACCTTATATCCTACCTCCCGTTTGAAAATTCTCAGGAAGTACCGTTGTCGACATACGTGTAAAACCGAGAAATGGTATTTTTTCTGTAAAGCTAGAGCAATACGAAAAACCTTTTGTGGTCGTACGTGTGCAATCGGAATCATTTTTTTCTGCCACTAAAAGGAAAATATGATATTGGAGGAACAGGAAAGCGATTCTCAAGAACCTTTTCTTCGCGACTTCTGGGTATCAAGATACCGGAACGCGATCATGGGAACTATCCCGCAAAGTGCGATTGTAAAAGCGTGAATATGGGAACCTTCTACTACTTGCTTGAAGAGGACGTTAAAGAAAATTTAACTTCAATTCAACCATCGTGCCAGATTTTCCGCTTATCCGGACTACCCGCGTTGCACGAGATAGGAACTCTCCAGACGCAATTGGAAGCATTTGTCGTGAGAGGAATAGAATGCCATTTTGCCACCAAGAGCAATGTTGGCGAATTTCTGCGGGGATTCCATGATGCATTTTTCGTATAACAAGACTACAAAAGAAAATCGATTGCTCAATATTATCTCTATTGTATCAAACGCTAGTATTAAGTGTGAATACTATTCATAACATGGATCAGTATGTTATATTCAAGTATGTTGCCGATATATCCAAAAATATCGATGTAAGCATTTAAAACTTTCATGTTGTAATTAAGCAGCTTTTATATACATTTATTTATAAGATATATTTATTTATTAATATTTATTTATACTGTTTGTCTCCAATATCATCTGATAATGTCTGGATCGGTGTAGGATATTAAGGCGATTTGCGATTTACACTGATGTTCCCCATTTCATTTGTGAGCTGTGTAAATGTTAAATTCAACACTTCATGCTAAGTAACGCAAATCATTACAATTTGAAAAGCATTTTCCACATTTCTAGAGACACCCAGAAGAATAAAATTACTGCATTTTTTTTAATTAAAATTGAATTTAAAGTGATTTGTTGTATTGCAGTAGTTACACATTTGTTGTTTTTAAGATATTTTTGTAAAATGGCATCGATGTTGAAGGTAATGATAATGATGTTACCATTATCGAAAATAATTTGAAAAATCAACAATTGATTTGAATCTTTCATCAAACACGTACGACCTACCTAACAAACACGTACGAAAAATAATTATCAATCAAAGCCATTCTGAGTCTTCTTTGATGGTTCAGGAGTAACATCTATGATCAATACTATTAGTTTCATGCTTTAATTATACGACCTGGTGTATTCTTCAATGTTCTGAAATTAGGGCAACGCTAAATCCATTGATACACGCAACGCAATGCGAAAGAATGTGTTAAACCCGAAAATACAGGTGCGAATGCATTATCACATAGGCGCATGTATCATACCGGAGATTTAATCAAGTGTCATACGCGACTGGCTGTTAGTGTACCTGCATTGTGAGAAATAAATCATAGATGCGTCAAAATGGAGAATACTTGCATCTGCAATGCATTTTTACTATAGAGATACGAGTTTTGGTGACAAAATGACCTAAACTAACTTCATTAAAACCATAATTGGTTTTGCTTGGATTTTTTAATTGGTAGAAGAATATGTTAGATTAGTATAAGTTCCATTGTACCATAGTTTACTAAAGTAAATGTTTTAAAAAGTTTTCAGGTTATGGTTTTTGAAAATACACTCATCTTTAAATTTGAGAACAACTGGCTTTAAGGTTTAAAATGATGAAACTTTAAACATTCTACTTCATGAAAATCTAGTGCAGATCATACAGTCACTACGTCCATCCAACATATTGTTTGTCATCTGGTGCCGTACTCCAACCGTGTTCAGTTTTTGCTAAAAATGCGCTCCCCGAGCCTGTGTCGACAAAAACACTAAGCCAAAACAGGAACCAACTAACAGATACGGCATCCGGCTTTGGAACCGATGTTGTTCCGTGCTTGGCCGCGGGCTATGCTAAAAACCACAAAAAACATTCTTATATTTTCAGTTTTAGCGAACGTATCACCTCAGTATAAAGATGACTTCACCCTTACCTAGCGGGTTAGTGAGTGCCTATGTATCGGAACTTGTCTAGTTGAAAAAGACACAAAACTCATTTGTGATCAGAAGCTTTAGTTCGCTTTTGTTTTTACTTCTCAAATACCTATTCATCGTCACGTGAAGCGTATGATTTTACCTCTTTTGGCTGTCAACGTATTGTTCATCGTTTTAAAAACTAAATCTAACGAAAAAAGCCAACATGTTTGGTGATAGGAAACAGAAGTATTTAATGTTTGTACAACACAGAACAGAGATATAATCATTGTTTGCAAACAATGTTTTAATCAATGTTCAGAGCGTCTCAACTCATTGCTAAACCTCACATAACGCATGCTTAACTTCCATGTTCACATTTCTCTTTGATGATGTAAATTCTTAGTTATTTAGCTATTATCGACTACGAGGTTTATACAGCCAATAAATTGTTTTGCAAGAACATACCCGAACAAGCAAACAAATATAAATGTTTGGCAATTAGTGCTTTACGTATTCGTTATGCTTGCATTTATCCGTTTATGATCTAGTTTTATGGTGCTATGCACATGTTAACTTCTATGATTGGTCGATTCTTAATATTAATGCTTTAATCCGAAAAGCTAGTATATTATGTTTCTACATACTGACAATTGTTTTGTCACATCGTTCACATACGATAGAATAAGTAGCGAAGGCGTATGGTTAAAGACAAATAAAAGAATGGGTTTTTTAATCGTACAATAATTAAGAAAAATTTAACTAACTTTCACTATAGAATATCTGTTGAATTCCTTCCTTCAATCTCACGTTATTATGGTTTCTGTTCAAGGCTCAATATTAACGTTTTTTTATTTTATTCGTGAAGACTAGAGAACATGTAACGGCAACAGTGAATCTGATGGACAACTCTTCAGATAGGCTGCGAAGCTATTAGTATGTGCACGTCGGAAGGTTTATTCGAAACGAATGTCCTTACATTGTGTCCCGGCCCCCGAATCATAATACACCATAAATCATAATACATAGCAAATTTCACCACTACCCGTTCAACTAGGTTCGCCGACGGAAGCAGTTGTTGACTAAAAATGATGAATTAGATTCCTACCATGATGTGGTTGGCGGTCGTCTTGGGAGTCTCCAATGATGGTGCACAGGCTGATGGTTTTGTGAATAGTTACAAGTGGCCTAACGAGCTCGACTCAAAACGTTGTCAGACAAATTAATCGACATTCGCATGATATCGGAGTACTACTTTGAGCTTTACCTCTTTTTGGTAGAGTGTGGGTAATATTAAACATACTATCAAATACAGATCCCAAACCAAATTCTAGCATATCTCTAGTAGCCCATAGCCACTGGGTCATAAATCAAGCTAGCTAAAAGACGATTTTGCCATGCCTTTGCTTGGAATGAAGCCATCCTAAAGATTGACAAATGGGCAGACAAATTTGAAATAGTTTAGAAATAGATTGTTTAAAAAACAACACATTTTACGGGAGTATTCGCTTTCCTTGCAATAAATATTAAGTTGCACTGTTGCTAAAATTTGTGTAGAAATTTAAATCCTCAAACCCCTGAATTCCAACAAGCACGTATTGAATTGAGAGAAGAAAATCGAATTCCCACATCTATTATGCTCAATTCAAATTGCAAACCAGTAAAATCTAATTAAAGATTTTTACGATAACGTTCTTCCATCCTTGAGCCTAGCCAAAACTACTCAAGATGACCAAACTTACAGTCGAAGAGCTGAATCGTCATTGGATCAAAGATACCGTGGGCATTGTTATCCTATGTAATTTTGTTCGTTTCGTTTGTGTAGAAATTTATCCTAAATCGTACCATGAATTGAACTATCAAAATTAAAATCTACAAATAACTGACTAGCGAATAGAGAACATATCCAATCAATCTGGCCATTTTTAGGTTTTTTTAAATCTAAAATTCCAACAATTTGATACAGCTTTTAACATCTATGATAATTTCTTTAGCAGCAATAGTCCCTGGGGAGAAACCTGTCTCTAATTCCATAGGTTCCATTTTATTTGGGAATCTTCCTGTGCATTCCACATTTCATAACGACCAATCAATTTTTCTAAGTGAACGTGCTTATGAAAATGATAATTTTGATGTAAAATTTATTATATTCTTATTGCAGTCATCGCTAGAAATGAATATAAAGAAATCTCCAACGAATTGCAAACTGGGGGCACCATCAAGAAAGAAATCCCATTCCGCAAAACGAAATTAGGAATCTCGACAATCATAACAAATGGGGACAACATTAACATGTCTGCGGTTTAACAACTATGCAGGCGACGAAGCTTTGCGCTTTTTTAATGTTCGCCTTACATGTTATTAACTGAATTGCTGCTAATATTTATAGTTTTCCTACGCTAGTCACGCAGCAAGCATTCTTTTTCTACCAGACTAAGAGCACGTGTGCTGATTGCGGGTGTCGAACGGCAAATCTGGAAGGACGTGATTTACTGATACCACGCAAGATTGGCTGATGTGGAATGATATCATATAAAACACGGTTCCATCGAGTTGTTATCTATGACTTATAAAACTTCTGGCTATAGAACAATGAAACAAATAGAATTTTTAAAGAAGATGGAAAAAACAAAAATAAAATTGTAATGAACTTCTGTTGTCGCTGTCCCACTAGACGTAACATTTATAACTTTGTTTCAAAAAGTTAAACATCTTTTTTGGGGTTGTATTACATTTGTGTTTAATAGATTTTAGGAGACGTTTCACTGGTTTCATGAAGAACACCGAACTTACGAATCGAATCATAAACACGTACTGACAAATTCTGCTTACAATTTTACGAATGTATCATAAACTCTGTACACTCAATAAGCACACAAGAGTACCACGATGACAAGTATTGAAGAAAATGGTTTCGTTCGGCTGGCGTCAAACTACCCTTCAGTGCCGTAAAAACGCCAAGTGGCCGTTAAAAAACGGCTTTTTAAATTTTTTTAACCTGCATGTAGAGGGCTGAAACAGGCCTCATAAACGAGTTTTGAAAATTTAGCTGAGTGGGCATACTTCTTCGATTTCTTCTTCTTCAACATGAATCGGCTTTATAAAGGCTGCCACACATAGCATGCGTTATTTGCGGCCATTTGTTATTTTGGATGGGATTTATCGCCGCAACTGGCGCATGCTACGTGTGGCAGGCTTAACCGGTTTGGCTTCCTGGGGGAAAATCAGAACGTCATTTTCGCGGAATGAAAACAATTTTTTTGAAATTTTCAGAAGGAATTCTCACGCAGGATTTTCCGTAAAAATTGATTAAGAAAACGACGCCCGAACCGAAAATGTACCTTATATTTGTGATCACGTTTATTTGCTTTCTGATGGCGTTCAGCTCAAAATGCACCAAAAAGGTAAATCTTTCCACACGCTTCGACGATCGATCTCACACAGCCGGCTTTCGTTTTAGATAACACCTTTGCTGTTCCGCGATAGTCCGGAAGTATGTGCTCTCAAGACGGAGATCGCCACTTTACGGACCGAACTGTCGAAAATATCGATGCGCGAGGAATACATCAGATACGTGAAATGTGAAAGAACGGTTGTCGCGTTGGAAACGAAGCTAAACGAAGCCAAAGAGCGCGACAACGTGACCCGGGTGATGTACGAGTACGGTATTCAGTACGGATCCATGGCGGTTCTGGGACTAGTGCTGATTTGTATTTCCTTCTATTACCGTTACACCCCGATCATCGTTTTTGGGAACAACTTTAATTTTGCACCCTTTGGGTGGTTCATCAAGTTTCCCACGGACGTGCACAACTCGATTTCGGTGGTGTTCTGGATTGTGGTCAACAATTTCGTGGCACGGACTGTGGCGAGCCACGTGAAATAAACGATCTGAGCTGCCATTCACGGCTAACGATGCTCGCTGTAGTTTGCCAAGAAATCTACTTCCTTTTCTATCCATGCACCAACCCTCAGCAGCAGCTCTTCGGAGAAGTGATCGCCCATCAACTGCAAACTAAGTGGCAATCGTCGAGAGGACAGGCTTATCGGCAGAGAAAGCGCAGGTATGCCTGCCATGTTTGCTGATTGAGTGCAAAAGTCCTGTACCGCACACTGATCACGATTGTTGCTTCGAATGAAGTCCTTGTACAACGGAGCATCGCTTAGCGTGGTCGGGGTAAGCAGAATATCCACATCGTTAAACGCTCGAACAAAATCCTCCGCAATCAGTCGGCGCACCTTGAGGGCTTTCTCAAAGTACTTGTCGTAGTTGCGGCGCAGCAAAAAATAGTTTCCGGAAAGAATTCGGTTTTTAACCACGCTGTTGAAACCTTCCGCTCTCGTCTTGGCGTACAGTTGTTCCGTGCTTGCATCTTCCTTTGACCGATGCCCGTACTCAATGCCATCGTACCGCGCCATGTTACTGCTCACCTCGCATTGATTGAGGATCGAATAGACGAAAATCGAGGATGCCGTGTATGGCATCGACACCGATGTGACCGTTGCACCGGCTCTTTCCAGTAAATCAGCTACACGAGTCCAACATTCCAAAACCTCCTTGTCCAAACCCTCACAGTGGTACTCTCTCGGTATGCCCACTCGTAATCCTTTCACAAAACTCGAGTCGAGTTTGATCGGGAGAAAAGGTCTTTTTACGGTTGTCGAGTCTCGGTCATCTGGACCTGCGATAGCGTTGAGAACAATCGCACAATCTTCTATCGTGCGTGTCATAATGCCAGGAACATCCATTGAGTTGACGAGGGGAATGAGCCCATGCCTGGAGAGTAGTCCATATGTAGGTTTCAAACCGACTATCCCGCAGTACGAAGCGGGATTTCTTGTTGAGCCTCCCGTATCCGAGCCAAGAGCAGCGTAGCACAATCCGGCGGCCACCGCAACTGCCGATCCTCCAGAGCTGCCTCCCGCTATACGGAACTGATCATCGGCGAGATTTTCGCTCCAACTGTTCCGTGTCGGTCCGAAAATTGAATCTACACAGCCAGAACCCATGCCAAACTGGTCGAGGTTGGTTTTACCGAGCAGAATCGCCCCCCGTTGCTCTAAGCGGTCCACAACCGTAGCGCTGTACGTCGGGACGAAGTTCTCCAGCATTCTGAAAAAAAAAAACCATAAATAAAGAAGGTTCATTCATTCCAACACGCCGTTGAGTCGCATACCGAGAGGCACATGTTGTGTGTAGTCCTTTGGTGCAAAAATTGTCTTTTACCGCAACCGTGACTCCGTCGAGGTTTACGTCTCGGGGTGCATTTCGGTTCCACCGTTCCCGGGATTGTTCGGCTTGCTGCAGGGCCTTGGTGGTCGCAACTCGAACGAAAGCATTCAATGTTTTTTGGCGATCGATCGCTGCTAATGTTAGCTCCACAACCGATCCAGGATCCAGTGATTTTTCTCGAAAACACTCAGAAATTTGCCGTACGCGGAGCGGCAATCGATTCATGATTTTCGTTTCTTTTGAACCGGCTTCACCCACTTGGCCGGTTCGCAGGAAAGTTCAGCACTACAACGGCACCGGAAGAGGGCAAAAGTGTGGTGCTTCTCTCGTAAGTGGTTTCCTGGGTGACCTGGTTGCTGTCAAAAAGTGTGTCCGGATTTTTTTTATTCGGGATTTTACGTGGTTTGGGGTTTTGAATCGTGGTTCGCGAAAGGGGATTCCGGCTCTCCTTTTTCCTTCGAGCAGGAAATATTCGATTTCCCTTGCAGCGGAACACCATCGGCAGCCACCGGTTCTGCAGCGTGGCCAATACGACCTCGCCAACCCGCCACCAACGCTAAGTGCTTTCGCGAACGATGGCCGGAATTCTTTCGATATCATCACGAAATCTGCCCCGGGCAGCCGCCCGGTTCAGCCTGCGCTCGTTGGAAGCTGCACAGGAGGTGAGTGCTTGCGAACCCCCATTCCAAATTCCGGGTGTCTCCGCATCTTCTCTTTGGCCGTTTTACGGTGTGTTTTTGCGATTTTTGCGAAAATCAACCGACAATGTCTTCTCCGCAAAAAGATTATGTAATAATCTTGAGCGAGAACCATCCGACAAGCCTCCTCTCGCGCGAGGCCGGGAGAGCGGGGATTCCGGGTCAAGGCTAGCCACAGAGTTCCACCGTGGCGTGTGCGTCATGATCAGTTTTGCATTTTATCTTGTTCGTTGTTTTGTAGGTTAATGCTGCTGCCGGATCCCGGTTCCAGGTGCGCCAGCTGAGCATTGCACGGTCCGCAGTTGTCGATGGGAGCCGTCGTGGTGCCGTCGCCACGACTCAAAAGTAAGAGATAGTAGTGTTTGGATTGTATTTTTAGCGAACCGCTCGCCATATTCTTGCCCGTCCTCGTGTGCCAGCTTGTATGGGATCATTGTTGTAGTCACATGCAAACATTGTAGTTTGGCTAAAAGCATTGATGGGGGTGTGATCACATGGGGGTGATCGCCGGTGAGAAAGTGCACGAGGATCGAGCGAGTTTGTTTACCGAGCGGTGCAATGAAGCGTTCGTTAGCATGCAGGTTCTAATCGAATTCGTTGTTCAATTTTCCAATTTCTGATAGCTCAATCCGCGCACCAGAATGGGGCCTAGAACGCACCATTTTCACGTCCGCCCGGATGCTGAACTCGGAAATCGTGAAAGTTCCTCCGTTCGCCGATTCCGTGTCGGAGGGAGACGTGAAGTTTGAGAAGAAAGTAGGCGATGCCGTTGCGGCCGACGAGGTGGTGATGGAAATCGAAACCGATAAGACCACCGTCGGTGTACCGGCACCCGGCCACGGTATTATTGAGGAAATCTTCGTGGCGGACGGCGATACGGTCAAGGCCGGCCAGCAGTTGTTCAAACTGAAGATTACGGGCGAAGCCCCGAAAGCGGCCGCCAAACCGGCTGACGCACCAGCTCCAGCAGCTGCTGCACCTCCCCCACCTCCGCCACCACCGCCTGTAGCGGCGGCCGCTGCTGCTGCACCTCCCCCACCACCACCACCAGCAGCTGCTGCGGCACCGCCGCCACCACCACCGAAACCGGCTGCTCCCATCAGCAAGATGCCGGTAGCGGCCATCCGGCATGCCCAGGCAATCGAGGCGGCCACGGTAAAGGTCCCACCGGCTGACTACAGCAAGGAGATCACCGGTACCCGCACGGAGCAGCGTGTTAAGATGACGCGCATGCGGCTGAAGATTGCCTCACGTCTGAAGGAAGCGCAGAACACGAACGCTATGCTGACGACGTTCAACGAAATCGACATGAGGTGAGTGGAGGAGCTAATGTGATTGCATTATCTTTATCACACGCAAACCCGCCTCGTCCGTCGGGGATCGTGCCTCTGGAGTGGAGTCTTATCGCTGCTGGCAACAGCAAAACAAGCGTAATCTTGACACGAGTCTCAGTCTCGTACCGTAGGCCAAGCCTCCAGTCGCCAGTGGATTTGTAGTAGTAGCTTTCCCAAGCCAACATCAAGTTAACCGGGGCCAGATTTCATTAATAGGATTTATCATCGATCACGTGACTCATTGTGACGCGTACGATGCGTCAAACCAATGACGAATGCGGCGTGGAAGGCGTTTGCGTTTGAAGGCCATGGGAATGACGTAATGTTGTTGGGGATGGGTTTACTTTGAACAGGAAACGCATGCGCCATGCTTGATTGAAGCTTGAAAATATGTTGTCCGTAACGAGCTCATGAGAATGAACGTATCCATTATCATGTGAGCAGCTGTTGGAGCTAGCGTTTTTAAAAATAACGCTAGCAATCTTTAAACACAATCATCATGGCGTTAAATGGTATGCGTCTCGGGATGGCATCTGGACATTGATCTTCAGATTATGGCGTTTGATCTGTATAGGAAATTTAATTGATATGGCACAGCTGCTGTTAATTTTAATTGTTTTTCGTATTACTAGTTTTAAATTCAATTTGCTTATATCCTACACAGTTTCATCATGGACTTCCGTAAACAACATTTGGAGGCGTTCGTCAAGAAGTACGGCATGAAGCTGGGCTTCATGTCTGCTTTCTGTAAGGCAGCGGCATACGCACTGCAGGATCAACCCGTTGTTAATGCTGTCATTGGTGAAAACGTAAGTATTTTCAATGAATAAGTCTTTACGTTTGTTTGAAGCATTGACCGATTACCTCTTTATTATTTCTCATTCGCAGGAAATTATCTATCGCGATTATGTAGATATTTCGGTAGCGGTAGCTTCGCCCAAGGGTCTAGTGGTGCCCGTTTTGCGTAATGTCGAGAGCATGAACTTTGCCGACATCGAGCTGTCGATCGCTGCTCTGGCTGATAAGGCGAAGAAGGGTACATTGGCGGTAGAGGACATGGATGGTGGTACTTTCACTATTTCGAACGGAGGCGTATTTGGTTCGCTTTTGGGTACTCCCATCATTAACCCTCCGCAAAGCGCAATCTTGGGTATGCACGGTATTTTCGAGCGTCCGATCGCAGTTAAAGGACAGGCAAGTGTACCAAAAGACCGAAATGGTGTAGGGTAATGTATTTTTTTAAAATATGGTGTGCTCATTTGTATTGCACTGCTTGCAGGTGGTAATCCGTCCAATGATGTATGTTGCGCTGACCTACGATCATCGGTTGATTGATGGACGTGAGGCCGTTACGTTCCTGCGAAAGGTTAAGGCTGCCGTTGAGGATCCGCGCATTATTCTGGCGGGACTGTAAGCATACAATAACATCAACCAACGCCGGCGTTTATGCAAGTCAGGGATCACCCGAGAAAAGCATTAACGATCGATGGCACCATGATGTAGGCTGATACACTTACTGCAAAACGATAGCGATAAACGACGAATGCGATGAACAATGGATTGAATCGAGGCAGGACAACACACACTTTCGCTTAAGCGTAGCATCACAAGCACTACCAAAATAACCAACAAAATTGCTACTGATAAATCGCAAGTATTCTTTGAATCTTTACACTCACTCATGTTTCACCACTTGAGCCTCTTGGAGGACGAATGGAAGTAGAAACGAAAATAATTAGTAGCCACGTTCTCATGTACCACCTGTATTCCCTTTCGACGATAAGGGGAAAACGATCTTTCGGCGATAGCGCAATGAGCCCGACGATTTTTCCCACTGCCTTCGTTTTCGACACTTTCAAGTACACGTCTGTCGTGATTTCGTGTATTGCTCGTAGCCAGTAGAGAGACGAAGTGCCATTGGTATCGAAAAAAGCGTACTGTCATTGTTTTGGCGATAGATCTTCCTTAAAAATCCGACAAACAAAATAATGGTGCTGTATAAGTTTTTTTTATTAAAGAATCGGTCGCTGTTACCAATTCGCGAACAAGTGTTACATATGGTATAGCCAGTTCTGCCAGCGTCGGTAGAAGTGTGTTTGTGATCATGCCTAATAACATCTTACTACGGTATCATGCAAGAAGATCGCTGCAAGTGATGCAGACACGCATCGTAGGTAGAGTATTTATTTGAAAATAAAATGAAGAAATACAGAACAGCTGACAAAATTTCGTTGCCTTTGCATTTCTTGTAAACGTACGCCCTTCCTTGCTGTAGCATATGAATCCGTATGAATGGAAATGTTTTTTAAGTTCACTATCATTCCGTTTTTGAAGATTGCAAATAATTCAACATCCGAATTTGATAGAGAGTACAATGTTGTTTGCGACTTACATCCCTGTTAAGCCAAATTTGTTTGAAGTAAAATATTTCGCAAACAACTGAAAGAGAAGCTCAGTTCAACGCGCGAGTAACATTAGCCAAACATCGAAGGGCGTTCTAACGGTTATGGGCCTTCGTCTCTGGGAATCAAATACATTTTTTTAAGCATTTTTGTTCACATCTTTCTATTTTAAGTTGGTCATAACTTCGTATGTTTTACTATCTATTAGCAAATCATTTCCGAATATGCCGTCATAATTATATTTTAAAATCTTACTTAATTTAAAGAGGATAGTGCCGATGGTCTCCACTTCAGAGTCGCGAATGGCTCTCTTTACCGTCAGGTTGAAGAGTAGGAAATCCGGGCCAGCCATCTGGCGCAGTCCGATGTTGATTTGTAACGTTGGTTTGTTAATTTATCTCCCCTCTAGAATATGGGATTTTTTATATGTTTATGCCAATTCCTTGTCATGGCCTCGTAACACCATAAACTAGTTATCGCTTGATGATGTATTCTGGTGACCTGCTGCAGCAAACTTTAGTACAAACCGCACAAAAGCTTCAGAGCAGGTAAGTGAGTTTCTCGGAATTGTGTTGTTAAAGAACAAGAAAATTTTGCCTATCCAAAAAAGTTCTACGATATTGTTTGGATTTCTAAAATTTGCGCGTAGTATGCACTCAATCTCATCTTTATGCTTTAAAGCGGTTTTACCATAACTAAAAATACGCGGTAGATACTGTTTTAGTGTTATTCACCTTTCCAAACTGGGTTAAAATACGATGGAGCGCTAAAAGTCCTTTTTACCCGAACTAAGATGAATGTTCATTTTTGAAAAAGAATAATAAATCAGAGACTTTAATAAGTGAAAGGCTTCAATTTTTCGACAGATTTGCCAAACACTCTAAAGAATGAAAAGTTGAGCTCCAATTCTGTCGCGAAATCCAATTCTTTGAAAAAAGGCTTTCTGGCCAATGTGATTCGCGTCACGTGTTCCGATACCGCATTCAAAATGGATATTTCTTTCGGTGTCGGTTTTTCCTGATTCCACGCCAAGCGCACTCAACGACGAAGAACCAAATCTAAAAAATTATCAGACACACACATACACACAAAAGCAATGCACATTAATGTCGGAAGTTTTGTCATAAACTATGAGATATGGCTGTAGGATTCCATTTGTAATGTACTCGGCGAGCCTGAGTGGCTAAGCAATCGCTCGTAAGAAACAGCGAAAAAGTGCAATCGAATACTAACTCAAGTGAAACGGTAAGTCATTTCGCAATTCGTCTTTGTTTTTGCTGTTATTGTAATTGATGGCCATCTTTATTGCGGCTGGTAATAACGCGTGTTGTTAGCATAAGCATTCTGTATTAAAGTGTGTATGACAGACATGATCTGTCGGTAGTTTCTTTCCATTAACAAATAGTTGCATCATCTCTCGTTGATTCAAAACTTATAAACACAATTTATTGAACATTACTTTTCGTTTTACATTTTCTGAAATTACAATTTTTAAATATAGTTCGCCCATACAATAAACACCCGAAGATTCGATTTCCTATACTCATTTCATTTTCATTCTTTTGTTCGTATTTGAGACGTGTTTCTTCTTCTGTAGTTTTGACTATTATCTTCATTTTTTATTTCACAAGGACGTTGCTAGTATCTATTATCGGCATTTTTCGTGTATTGCATATATTTTTCTAGTGCCATTCTTCCATCGTCTAACCGTTTATACGTATTATTACAGGAGTTCATAGTAACACTGTTCGAAAATCGATGATCGTTAGCTGTTACCGGATTAGTTTTTAAATCGTAAAAATGAGTAAATGTTTTGCCATCCGTATACTTTGGTTTGTAGTGAAATAATATGTTGAATTCTTCTTTCTTCGCATGCTGTTTGATGCTAGTTGAATAGTCATGAAAGGCGTTCCAGCAATTGTTTAGATACCGTCCACGTTAGGCTCAATTTGTTGCTGCTAATTTTCGTTTGTTAATCCACAAGGAATCTAGGCCTATTAAGATAAGGCAATTCAATTTCCTTCCAATGGCTGGTGTTATCCAGTGTATTTAAGTTTCTATTGTCCAGACAGAACGTAAACGTGTGCTGTCGTTACGAGAATCTCTTGTCCTTCCAATGGTCACGGATGGCTTGTTTGATAATGAATTTCTGAACGGACAATGATGCCGGTCAACCCAAAAGGAAACCCCAAGATGAAGCATAGAGGGCTAGCATCAAAAGTGTGTCACGGATTTAGAATTGAGATGATTCCAAAGCCCTGTTATGAGGCTTGTCATCATTTAGATGTACCTCACCAGGTTCTTTTGCCTATCAGGATTTGAATCAGTTTGAACTGTTGGAAGGTCGTCTAAAGGGGTTGCAGCAATCCGGAACGCATTATGTTTTTTACCTTCCAGAACAGGCCCATCCCATTTTTGCGGCCTCCCTCCTTTTTTCTTGCATTTGCTCGTAACGCCTGCCTTTGGCAAAAACTGTGACAAGAGTCAATTGAAAATGACCCCGAGGGGGAATATCAACAGTAAACGTGATTTGTAAGGG
>NC_064874.1:32236902-32244402 GCF_943734745.1 Anopheles darlingi | reverse complement strand
ATAATTCGTGATTTTCCTTAACATCTAAGGCAACGGTCTACTCTTGCTAGCAGGATTTTCTATTGCAAAAGAAATATTTTGAACATAATTTGAACATTTTAATACGATTTACGATTATTGTTTTCGATTGTTCCTGGCTAGAAAGATAAAAAAAAACATTTGAATACTCATATCTGACTACGTAATTTCACTGGATTCAGTGCACGTTTTTCTATTGACTTGGGTGCTCACTCTGTTATTGTGATGTTTGTAGCTTTAGTTTATCTAAAGTATATTAGAAAATTCGTGGTTCTACTCTCTCTTTTGTGTATGGTTGTATGATAACTTAAGGGTAAAAACATATTGTACCACTTAAAATCAAGAAACTCAATAGATGAAATACAAAAACTGGATGCCTTTTTTCGCATGGTGCATAAAATTTGAAATTTTCGACGTGTTCATTACTTTACTGCTAGAATATATTTAATGGGTTTCCGGTCTATCTTCATTTATGACAGAAATTATTGCCATTGATGGATTTAGAATAAACAAGTTTTCCATATTTCTATTCATATGCTTCAAATGGTTAATGATTAAGGAAAATGCAATATTTTTGTTACAGCCTATTTCATAGTTTTAGTCCAAAACTAATCTTTAATCTTCGCAATACTCAACAATAGTTGATTTGATTTGGTTTACACAAACATAGTCGTTTATAATTTCGGAACTTTCTTGGTTCATTTGCCTTCCGATTGTATAACGTAGATATTTACTACCTTTTGAAGGATATTTGCTATTTTGGATATGAGAGCGTTCTATTTTTATCCCTTAAAAATCGCTTTAATTTTAACAATCCTTTTGGAACAGATTTGGTCAGCGGTTTGTATTAACTAACATTTTAAAGATTTAGCTATGCTTTTAAATGGCGATTAAAATATATGCTGTTAAAATTGTTAAATGTTTGTCGAGGGGTCGGTTCTCCATATAATAACAATTTTCCAAGATTTTAAATTTGTTGTAAGAGTAAGCCGAGAAATCGTACCAGTGGAACGCTTTCCTATCACAGTCGAAAAAAGAATGACAATGAAAATAATTTCT
Organism: Anopheles darlingi; assembly: GCF_943734745.1. Taxonomy (NCBI): domain Eukaryota; kingdom Metazoa; phylum Arthropoda; class Insecta; order Diptera; family Culicidae; genus Anopheles; species Anopheles darlingi. The sequence continues at coordinate 32,243,325 of NC_064874.1, read as the reverse complement.
GTAATAAAACTCGTCATTTCTTTTGCTTGTTTCATTATCGTTTTGAATGACCTGAATTTGTGTCATTTCCATGCAGGATTTTGCACATTCTTATTGTTTGTAATATTTTATCCATATTAAACATTAACTATTCTCATCACAATGATGTGCATGATAGATTTGGATACTATTTCAACAAAAATAGACTATCACATGTGAGGTTGTAGCTTTGCTAGATTGTTTGCCTTCAGCTTAAGGCAATTATTTGTTTAGCGGTCGAACTCGATTTTGCTTGGTTTTTTTATGAAGTTGTTTTATGTTTGTCTTCAAATAAAAATGATAAAATTCAATGTCTTCTTTTCGTGTTTACGCTTCAAATGTCATGCACAATTGTGATTGCGACTGAAACCCACCAATGGATCAAACTATGAAAAACTAAATCTTATTCATGGAAACAAAACATTCCAGTTTTTGTTCGTTGCTATTGTTTCTTGTTTTGAATATGTTTAATTGTGATGACGATTTGTTCTTCTTTTTTGACGATTAAAAAGGAGAGTGTAGTGGATTTTTTTTCTGTTGTTTTGATAGAAACGATGGTTCTCATATTTCAGCTATGGATTTGGTTGTAACTTTTTTGATTTCGGTTTTGCATTTATGTTCTTAATTAATGTAGGATTTTAAAAAATTCAAGAATGTGTTTGTGTGTTTAAACTAAACAGCTTTTCAACTAACTACTGTCAGCTCTATTGTACTGTTTTGTAGATAATTAATCAATGTAGATAAGCTTATGTGGAACGCGTGGAAAACATACGGTTATGATAGTATGTACTGACTTTGAATTTGAGTTTTTGGTTTTTGGTGTGCTTATTCTATGAACTTATCATGTAGGGTAAAATTGGAGCGATGCATACATTTGAGCAGTTGTGTAAGAAATCTTCGCGGGGCAAAATAAGTGGTTACTGATGCTCATCAATGATTGATGGCACGAAATTTCTTATTTTTGCCGAACCTTTGCTATTTTATCCAGTTTGCAGTTTGTTTTCTTATAGAAACGCTTGTAAAAAACAGTTTCTTCATATTTCTTTTGTATGATGTTTGATGCCAAACGATCGGTTCAATGATCGCATTTAAAAAATAAAAATTACTGTTTTATAAGAGAAAGTTCGACCAAAGACACTGATCTTATTTTCGTCCCGATTCCGATTCTTCAAATATAGATCTACTATAATAAGATGTGTATACTTCTCTGTAAGGTTTTACTCTCAGCTCTCGATGTAAGCTCCGGGCGGATGAGCTTATTTGGTCCTGTCCCACGTTGGCGTCACCCGATAACGGTAAATACTTCAAACACACGCTGCGCTGGGTTGCTGGAGTACCGATAATGGTTTCCTTTTGAGCTTTCGTTCCGAATGAAGAGGGGAAAACGGAAAATCGGCTTTCCCCTGTGGAATATCCCCGAAGACGCGTTTTTCTCCTACACGATCTGAATTTTCCCCGCACGGAGGAGTAGTTGATATCAGGATGTGTTTTATGCTTTTCATCAGATTTTCACTTCGTAGCGCTATGTTTTGAATTTCTGGTGTGTGTGCGTGATGATGCCGACCATCGAGCGCGTGTTTGCGTATACTTGGGTGACACGTGCTGGTTGGCATGCTCGCTAGTGCGGCGACTGCCATTCCAGTCTAGAATCCCGGCGTCGTCTTGGTGTCTCTTGAGCGCCTTCTTACAGTCGACCGTAATCGACGCTCATCGCTGCGAAGATGGACAAGATGGCGTATCAATATTTTATTCATGAACCGCTTCGGTCGTATAGGGGTGTGGACAGCAGTCATGCTGCTCTGTCCAAAGGGTGAGCTTTTCTTCGTCTTCGTCGTCTTTATGGACTTTGGTTTCTAATGAACATTCTTGTGGGTTGGGCGGTTTCAAAGAGCTTGATTGTTTGCTTCGGATCCGCATGTTTTTTCCACGAGTTATCTTCGGTATCTTCATTTTTTTCTGTTCTCATTTGTAGCTGTATTGTTATTGGTTCTGCTGAATGAACGTTGCATGTTCCAGTACACAAAAGTTAAGCATCACACGTATTGATGATATCGTAAAGTGATGAGCCGCGTAGGGTATTGCTTCGTGAATTTGGTTTGTTTCCAGGCTGTATAATGTTTGCTGCCGTTTTGAATCCATAATCGTGTAAACGATTTTTTTTGTATTTTGTTCTCAGACGTGGTTTCTTGGTTTATCGTATTTTCAGTTGTAGAAAGAATCTTCAGGCAATGGATCCATATTTCCGGGTATAATGATAAATTTCGCTATCGGCTCGTTGAGTTCGTTCAACTCCTTCTATCTGTGAAGAAAGAATTAACGGGTATTAGGCTGATATAATTTCATCACTTCTATGCACAATGGTTGCTTTGGTTTTCAAGTAAAAGCAGCTAAAACATAGCTTCAAAGTAATTCACATTAAAATGTCCACTTAGTAAGCACGACCAAGTTGATGAATGGTAAGATCTTTTTCAGGGATACTAGCAACAAGGTACAAGGTTTTGTCCAATTATTTTCGATTGCAACTCAATAATTTCCGTTGATTAGTGAAGTATATTTGAATCTGTTGCAAAAATGCTTACTATTGATGTATGCACTAATTGATTTACATTAAGCCTTCATGTTTGTAGTAATTAAATAATTGGTCGCAAATACACTTGCACTAAAGATTACCTTTTTCTCCATTTTAAATGTTAAGTTCAACTTCACTTTATTCACTTTATTCACGTTGATTAGTTTAGAGTCTTGGTTATTTTTCGATTTGTCGAGTACTTTGTAGTTTCAGGCTCAAACTGTAGTGATAAGTTTTCTCGGTTTTTCACAACTCGGTTTGGTGGGGCTTTTTGCTGGTTTTGACCGGGTTTCGAAAAGAATTTTGACCTGGTAGCAATCGTTTTCGCTTGGCACTGACTTGGCAAAACTGTTGGTGACATTAAGTTAGTCATCCAGTACACCACTGCTATATTCTTTGAAGTCACTTGATTCGGTGCACTATGGTCTCAAACGAACCTCAAGGCCCAACGCTTCCATCGAATCGATGGAAGCGAAGGCTCGAAGGCTAGAATAAAGTGATGTTGAACGGTAGATGGACTTGAGCGAACTGATTTCCTAGCTCGCGCAGCGCTCAACAGGAAAATGTTTTTTCGAAAAATCATGGTCAAGATCGCAAATCTGTGAAACTGGTTTCGTCCCCAGTAATACCCTTCCTAACGGCGCAGCATCATCGTTCGATCTCACTCACCCTATCGCGAACAAAGCTTTCGTGGCCGTTTCACGAGAAGAAAATTACAGTGGTTCCGGTTTCTGCAGCCGGTTTTGCGGACGCAGGATAAGGGATGCAGCATGCACACCTGGACCACTGGACCACAGACGACGCTAACGAATAATTCGGAATTTTCTCGTTGACCAGAGCGCTAGACTTGAGCTCAAACTAGTTTTTCCTGTTTTCTGGCAATCAGGATAATGCAAGAGGAAAAAAATCATCTCTCCGAGATGCAGATGTACACGCTGACCATCGTGAATTGATGCTGGGAACGGATGTTCAGACCGACCACTGCCTAATGATGGCAGAGGAGAGGGTTCGAAATCAGCAGGATTATTCTACAAACCGGATATGATTTTTTATTTGCAGTCTCAGATCATTTTCGAAGCGCCTCATCATTTGCGTTGAATACGTTTTTGAAACATTTTCAAAAGTGCACGTTGTTGCTAACGGATTCACGTCTGAAGCGATTGGGATGCTCATGATTTAAATCACGAATCGCTAAATAAATTTTAAGCGTTAGCATTACGATTTAATATTTTTTAACAACCGCGAAGGTTATCGTAGATGAATTGTGACCTATTTCACGTTTTCCAGCGTTAAAAATGTTCGTTTTCCTGTTTACTGTTGGAAAATCCTTTTAAAACCTCTCTTCACGATGCCCTTCCATTCAGCACTTCAGTCTGTTCAGCGCAACATTGCGTACAAGTCGGCCCAAAATAAAATCCTGTTGTGTGCAAGACTGCCTTTTCGTCCCGTGTGGGACCTTTTTCCGTATTTTTCTCTATTTTACGGAAACTGAGGGTATCGCATCCTGTGGAGAGTGAAAACTGTTCCAGCCAAACCTGTTGATTATTAGGGATTGTACTGCCACTAGTTTATTGGAAAGAGATAACTAGGAAATATGATTCCAAAACTCACGGAATAAATCATGTGGTTTATTTTACTAATACAATTTACTTTAAAATTTGATTTAAAAATCATGAAAATTAGAAACATGTTTAATATTTTGAATCCTCACTATGGCGCTCTCTGTTTGGCTTTAATCGACGACGAGCGTAAGTGTCCGATGCGGCCATATTGACACCCGCATAAATGTCCCTTGGTGGAAATCGTTGAGCGAGTAAAGGACTGCTGTAACGGCGGCATGGGGTGGGTTGTGTACCCTCATTGGCGTCGACGTCGTAGAAATTCGGTCCTATCTCGGGATAGGGTTTCCCGTACGATGATGATAAGTATCAAAAAGTTTCTTAACTTCCCATTCTGCACTGGAACGGGATAAATTTCCCGGGGGACGAATGAACACTTCGGTGCCTCGTACGCACACACCAAATTTGAAGATGCAAATTTGGTGTGAGTTTCAGGAACGAGGCGTGGTTCCTTACCATTCACAAAGTATCGGCGTTAGTTTGGTAAGACAGATTCTTATGTTGTGTTCGTGTAAAGTAAGTGTAATGTCGAAAAACTCATTTTCATTCCAAAAATGAGCATTTTGTCTGCTCTGCTATTTATGGACGAGTCATTCCATAACTCACGATGTTCATATTTTCCACATCATTGACCATCTTCTCTAGAGCTACTAGAATAAAACAAACTATAAAGATAAATGAGGAAATTGTCTTCCAAGCCATGGTCTATGGTATAAGTCATTGAAGGAATGGTGTTTAACTGTTGGTTTCATTTCAGAAAAGGTTTCTTTTCAAAACTGCGTTAGTAAAGGAAACAATCGATGCATAGACACCGTAATGTGAACAATCCAATCCCTAGGCACATAGGCGCTGAATTCAATTGCTTCGTTTACAGCGTATGAACAAGTTTACTTGAAACCAGTTTTCCCCCTACCTTCCAAATTATGGTGCAAACACAGCAAATGCCATCCCTCAGTGCGCCAAATCTTATGTCTAACGGTCTTTACTAAGTTAGAAGCAACCGAAGTGGGTAGAACGAGAAGGAAGATGAACGAGAAAATTGTCTCCGGAGACGATTCCAGCGACTGTCCCAAACCAAGCGAAGTGTGCTGTAAGGGTCACAAATGCGATGATGTAGAACATAATCCCTAAAACACGTCGTTGTGTCTAGCGGCCGGCAGCGTCCGTGTCCGTCCTGCGGGCCCTCATCGATCTTGCTGTGTGGTAGTTGTGGAAAATCGATGGCTTTTCCTTTGGTAAGTTTCCAAGTCACCGGTTATCGTATTAGCAACTCCCGGGTTTTCCGACGCTCGGCAGCATGTGATGATAATATGCATGTGTCTGTGAGCAAAGAGCAAAATCCGTCTACTTCAACGAACGGAAAAGGGTCTTTCTGGATGTCTTAGGTTTTCCTCGCTGTAGGTCTACAAGATGTGATGTTTTCGTTTGTGCGTACACAGTTTAATGGCTTTGATATTATTAATTAAACCTAACGAACTCCGGTGGAACTATGGCCAGAGAAGAGTAGCAACCAGCAGCAAGCAAGGATATCTTCTTTGTGTAGACAGGTGTCCCAGGACAGTAACGTTATTGTCAGTCTTGGAATAATTGCAAATGGAACCACTCGTTTTTGTTTTTGCAAAGAAGAGTTTTAAATGGAAAACGGGATTTTTTGTGGGAAAAAATGTTTGGTTTCCACAAACGAGTTGTGCTTCCTAAGTGCTGAAAGCGGGTTATAATGCTGAATTAAAAAAAAAAATTAAAATCATTCTTGATATTATTCCGAAATTTGTATGAGAAAAATTTACGACAGTAGAAAGGTATGAACAAGTTTACAAATTTTGTCTACCAAACAATTTCACTGAATTTCACATTCCTGGGAATTGATAACAAGTTGAAAACGGCTCTTCTCCGAGCTCTTGCTTCTCTTGCATCGATTGCTCGCTCGACCCTTTCCCCGGCCAGACGAAGACTACGTTTCCATAGCAACCCCGACACCGACAACGAGTACGACAATAGGGACAACGTCGTCGTCCAGCATGTCTTCCGAGGCGTTCATCCTTTTGGTTCGTTTCCAACATGCAGAGCCCAAGTTTTACCCAACCGGGAAGGAGAGGGGTTGGAAAATCATTTTCTTCCCCTCTACGTTTCCTCTCTTTCATTCCTACTTCCCCTCTTTCATTTTCCATCACCACCCGGACTAAAGGGGGCCGTGTGGGTTGGTGTACCTTAGCTTTA
>NC_064874.1:32219402-32229402 GCF_943734745.1 Anopheles darlingi | reverse complement strand
TGTCAGAATTGAAAGCGTACGAATGGGACTATGATATGGATATTAACCGATCAACCGTTCCTTAGTAGGCGTTGCCGTACGTACCGAGAGCCGATATCCAATTTCCTCAGTAAATCAGTAAAACTGCTGGCTTTTGGGGTACCGGCTTATTGGGCTTGATACCGCAATCGTCCGGTATCTGTTATCAACATCATGCCAACGGGGTGACCCTGCTCAAGATCTTTTCAAGATTTCGCAATATCGTACCCATAACGTAGAGCCAACGCCGCCGCCTTTGTCCCAGCATGACGAAGCTAATGCGTTCATGCGCAGAACGGGTGATGCATCAATAATTCACAATGTGCTTCCGCTTATCGACGAAGGGGGTTATCCTTGTCTTACTTTTCTGCCTTCTCAGCCCTTTTTCTTTGTTCTACCTCCCGCTTATCCTTTTCATTAGACAAACAGTCGTTTCATTTGCTGATAAAAGGGTCCCAAAAAACCCCCTTTGGTCCTGGCCTATTACGCTCCGCTGGAGCCGCACCGGGGAGCTGTATGGCTGACCTACTATCTTCAATCCGCTTTGCTTACTAATCTTAAATGGCGTAGTATTGGTCTTACAAGGGATTTGCCTGCTTGCTTCTGGCTTTGATGTGCGCCTAGGCGTTCTAGTATATATATTTATCGTCCCTAGAAGAACGACTCCGGTCCGGATGCGGACGTGTAACCACATCGGGTGCACACAAACACAAACAGTACTACTATAGGCGTGTAGCAAACCCTTGGTGGTTGGCGATGGTGGTTGGTGGTGGTAGTATGCCCTTTTACTGCTCGAAAGGACCTGGAATCCATACCCTCCTCGACCAACTGTGTCGTGGCACCTAAGAAGAAAGTATGCAAATCGAGGGGCTTCTTTGCCGAGTTTGATCAACCAACCCTCGTCTTGGTGATTTCTAAAATGCGGTGTCTACGGTGTACGTGTGCCGCTCGTCGGCAGCTAGTCGGTGAGCTCCCTTGTGTATTCATATTTTATAGTATTACGACGAAAATTAAATGCTCACCACTTTGCTCCCTGTAGCCACAGGGCGTCCGGTACATGCTTCGTTTGGATCTTTCGTTCGCAAAAAGACCGAGATGCTGCTCTCAGCTCCTGCCAACACAACGCAAACTTATCGATTATTTAGCCAACGCTAGGCCTCGTGTAGAGCATCAGTATCGGTGTGTTAAAAGTGCTGCTTTGAACTACTCGCTTTACTGTTAATTTATAAAATATGAAAGGAATATAATAGGTGTTAATATAAAGAACAAATTGAATCTAAGCAATTTAACGCATTTTACACTACTATGTCAATAAATTTGTGAAAAAATACAAATAACGTACAACTATTTCGGTAAACTGAATCATCAAATTGCGTTGTAAAAACATGGCTACATCTATTTGATGCTGGATCTAGATAAGCAAGTTTAACTACAACATACTATGCAGAGCCATCAATACATCACGATGGTCACGAAATGCTTCGTCAAGGGCCCATCGGTGGTAGTGGGTGTGCAATCAGACTGCAGAACTGCAACACTTATGCTACTTTCAGTGCCGCTGTCGCTACTGTTGCTCGGCCGACGTGACCGAAACAGTAGCGTGGATCTACCGGGTGGGATGGGAAGGAAAAATCAACAACTTTACTGTTGCAATTTATAAAATTATTACTCGTGCATTCCCCAGCCCACGGCCACCGGCCCCGAATGGTGCCGAGCTTTTCTGACCTCGGTCCTGGCTACTAGAGAAATGTCTGTGGTTAGTAAGCAATTTTCCGCTCCTTCTGGAGGGCGTGTGACGTGCACGGAGGTGCGGCCGCTGGGGTAAGGGCAAACCAGTCTAATCTAAATCCATTCAAGGGAAACATGCAAGCAATAGTATGACGCACGGACAAGAAGGAAGAAAACGAGTTTGATCACTTGCTGCCAGTGGCTGCTGGAGACCGCTGGCGTATTTCTTTCGTTTTTTTTCGTTTTTGGTTATTACCCCCGCCATTCTAAGATCCGCACGAACGGTCCGGAATTCCGGTCCGTACGTAATTCGAAGGATTCTCACGGTCTTCGGCGCCGGACGGACCGTTGGTTTGCGTGTGTGTGGAACGAGTTTTCGGTGACGGACTGGATGGACCACACAGTTCTGTGCCTTTTCATCCTAGATGCGTCTCTTTAACGGATGCTGGACTGGCATGAAATGGACTGGTTTTCTCGTCCTTGAAGCGCGTGACGTGCCAACGGACAGTCCGGGCACCCCTGGCACACACCAGAATAATGTGTTTTTCTTCCATTTTTTGATGATTATCGAAATTGTGTTGTACATTGATTGCGTACAATCTCGGGCGATGCCGTTCCTTCCATTCCAGTCAAAACTAAACTAACGATTGTACATAGCAACTCTTTCCCTTTCTTTCTGCACTCGCACCGCCTTTGCAACCGTTCCGGTTCCGTGCGAATCTTATGGACGATATAGGGCTGTGCCGATAAATAAGATCGTAGCACTGCGGCCTGCGGCACCGGGACCATTCAGCACAAAGCCAGGAGCCGTGCTGGAATGGGCACCAAGTCTGTGAGGTTATCGCCTGGCACTTGCACTTCCGGTCGTGTTTTTGGTGCATGCAACTTAAATTGAAACCAAACCAAAGACCGCCCGGAGACCAGAAAGGCTTTGCAGTCAACCATCGTCGCTGCTCGAACAAAGGAACATTGGAACGCTTTCCGAAGATAGCGCATGGCCGGCCGGGCTGGACCGGGTGCCGAGGGCTTCCGGGCTAATGCTAATTTCTCGCACTGTGCCTTCATGTGTCGCCAGACACTTCCTTGTAACACGCCACAGCCGCGCCTTTTAGGAGCGTTGTGGAGTATCGCTCGAAAAGGATAACAATTTCCTTTCACGCTCGCTGCGGATAATGCCTCCTTTCAGGGTGCCACCGTCGCCGATTGTGCCAAGAGTCCGGCAAAGAGGAACCTTTGGCCCGTCTTTGTTTCAATTGCACAATACTTTTCGCAATTTTTTTTCTTCTACGGCCAGTAGTGCCAAGTGAACCGTTGGCCGGAGTTCAACAACAACGACAACAACCGAACGGTCAACGGGTGTTCCCGGTTCGAGGAGAATTCAGCATTAATTATGAACCTCGAAATGCTACTACTGCTCGCGATTTGCGATGTATATAGTGTGTTCAGTAGTTGTTACTCAAAACAAGAACGTGATACAGTGCGAACTGTTACGGTGCACGTTCCACTCCATACTGCCAGCACGTGTTTTCGGCTTGTACAATCACAATCTCGCGCGACGCACACGTTATCAGTGAACCCTTGTAGTCCCGATGTTGGACGGGATCGTACGATTTTGGTCCGTGGTCTCACAAGTAAAGTGCTTTCGCGGTCACCTTCAGGTGAGCCTATTTTTGGCGATCTATCAACGTTTGTACGTTGTCGAACATTGTCTACATGGCACAGCACCTAACGATGACACTCGTGCAAATGGCTATGGCGTGCACGATACCACGGGAAAGGGGGAAGGAGGTGCCGCAAATGTTTTGACCCCTAAAGCGCCCTCGTTGGTGGTGGGCTCGTCCACCAGCGGGTCGCCAATCGGTCATCGGTTGTCCGCTACCAGTTGGCGAGCCTTCGAGAACACGTCGATCTGTCGTCGTACGTAACAACGTACTATCTACGTACGTAACGTAACAACGTGCTACTACTAACAGTACCATAACCAATGAGCGACCTCAAACCACGATACGCTGGTGCTGGTGTTCGATAACGCCACGAAGGAATGGGTCGACACAATCGGTGAACATCTGATGGGCGAGAAGAGATGGCTGGAACAAAAGCGAAAAGAAAAACACTAAAACAACGCCAGAACAGGTGCGGAGCAAACAGAGAAAGAGAGAGAGAAAGCGAGAAAAGAGAAAGAGAGAAGAAAGTAAAGGGCAAAAAAAAACACACAACACGACCAACGACAACCAAAATACGGCACATTCCAAGAAACGGGTTTGATATAAAAATGGGTTTCGAACCGTTGGAGGCGTATGAGAGGAGCTGCGACCGCCGGTCATCAGTGTAGCTGCTGCCGGACAGTAGTGCCCGTCAACTCGTTCGCCAGAATGTTTCGCGAAAACACCGTGTCGTTCGTGATGCTGCTGACGGTGGTGGTGCTGGTGGTAGCCACGACGATCGTGACACCGATCGCCGGCTACCAGGTGAAACCGACCAACTACGCCAAGCTGCTCGAGCAGCAGGAGAAGTTTGATGGTAAGTGCAAGGGCGTATATTTTGTGGTCAATTTTCATTAACACCTCCCAATCCGCATGATGCAGCGGCCTTCGAGAAAGAGTTCTACATCGAACACACCAAGTATGTGGAGACGGGCGTGCTTTCGGAGCGGCTGGAAGAGATGTTCGACCATATTCGGCAGCGACCGGATATGTTCCGGATGGAGATGGACGATCATCCGTTGCCGTATCTGACGGCGGAATGTACGGCTTGCCGCGCTCTCGTCACCACCTACCTCACGTATCGACGGGTGTTGGGTTGGGATCGGGACCGGATCGCTCAGCAGGCGGCCTCGACGTGCCAAACGCTGAACATCCTTACGCCGGCCAACTGCGAGAAGATCGTAATCAAGAACATCGACATTCTGCTGTACATCATCGACAACCGACCGTCGCTGACGGCGCAGACGATGTGTGGCATCATCTTCCAGTCCGGGACCTGCGTGCTGGAGGATCCGACGTTCCTCGATTGGACGATCAATGTGTCGGGCGGTGGACGGCCCATCACGGCGTCCAAGACCGGTCCGAACCGGGCGGCCGATGATATGAAGATTATCCACATTACGGACGTGCATTACGATCCGCACTATCGCACCGGTTACAATGCGGTCTGCGGTGAACCGTGTTGTTGCCGCGAAGGTCAAGGGATACCGGCGGATCCGGCGAACGGTGCCGGTGAGTGGGGTGACTACCGTGATTGTGACTCTCCGTGGAAGGCGGTCGAGGATGCGGTACGAGCGGCGGCCCGTCAGCATCCGGATGCGGCCTACGTTTACTATACGGGCGATATCATCGATCATGGTGTGTGGGAGACGACGGTGGCCGGTAACATCGTATCGATGACGCGCACCTACCAGCTGTTCCGTGATGTGTTCCCTGGCAAGCAGGTGTTCCCGGTGCTGGGTAACCACGAGAACAATCCGACGAACGTGTTCGCACCGAGCTACATCGATCGGCAGGACTTTTCGGCCAGCTGGTTGTACGACTTCTCGGCCGATCAGTGGACGGGTTGGTTGCCGGCCGCTACTCAGCAGACGGTCCGCCAGGGTGGCTACTATACGGCGCTGGTACGGCCCGGTTTCCGTATCATCGGTATGAACAATAACGATGCGTACACGTTCAACTGGTGGATCCTGTACGATCCGGCGTATCTGCGGGCGCAACTGCAGTGGCTGCACGATACGTTGTTGCAGGCCGAGGCCGCCGGCGAGAAGGTGCACATCTTGGCGCACATTCCGATCGGTGCGGGCACTAGCTATCGTACCTGGGCGCGTCAGTACCGTCGGATTTTGGATCGTTTCTGGGATGTGATCACCGCGCACTTCCACGGCCATACGCACGCGGACGAGTTCAACGTGTTTTACTCACTGTCTAACCCGCAGCATGCCATTAGCGTCGGTTTTAACGGTGGTGGTACGGTGCCGTTCAGTAACTACAATCCCAACTACGTCGTTTACTACGTCAACCAGCAGAACTACGTAAGTGCCCTGACTCCTAGTGGACCATTCCTAGTGCCGTTCTTAATTGTGTGTCAATCGTTTGTGTTTGTCCCTTTGCAGCAAGTGTCGGACTTTGAGTCGTGGTACTTTAGCCTGACCGAGGCGAACCAGAACCCGGCCCGTAACCCGATCTGGATGCAGCTGTACTCGTTCAACCGCGACTTCCAGCTATCGAACGTTAGCCCGGCCTCGCTGGATACGCTCGTGCGCCGGTTTGCCTCGAATCCGGCCGAGCTGCGGCGCTACTGGGAGTTCAAGGTGAAGCGCGGTGACCCGTTCCTGGCCGCCGGTTGCAACGGTGACTGTCTGCTTAACCATCTCTGCCAGATCGTGACGAACGAGGCGAACGATGACAGCAAATGTAACGCGCTGGCCGCCATCTTCCGTAACCTGGACGACGAGCTGTTCAGTGAAGACGACACCGACTACTAGATGCAATACATTAACTTTTTGCTCGCTTAATTGTTATCTATTGGAAAGGGGTTTTGAGTTTTTTTTATTGAAAATTGTTATGCGACTTACCACCACTAACCGATAACAAGTGGCAACAGGATGCTCACTAATCCTGGCCACCTCACTAATACTGATCTGATTTCGTAGCAGTATCTGCAGGACGGTGGCTACATTCAATTCCCTTCCTACCGACCCGCTCACCGACCAGCGAACGGTGATTGCAGCATGTCCGGCCATTTCACATCGCACAGCCGTGCAGCGAATACGAAATGGAGAAAGTTTCCGCAACATAGCCAAGCCAAATTGATGTACATCAAACATTCAAATGAAAGAAAGTTCTAAAAATGGGCAAGATGGGCATTCCGTTCTGGTGCTCGGTGACGAGAACTTTCTGTAAATCGTGTAACTGTAGCTTACTTTCGAGTAGCGAGCACCATTCTATTCACTACCAATATCCGGCCATGTCGACGTGTGTTCCCGTGTGTCTGTGTGATTGAGGTCCTGCCAAAGAAACGAACTTGCTGCTGCTGCTGCTGCTACAGTGCAGTGGCAGTGGCCAAGCTTTTCGTGCTCGGTGTCACTCGGAACCGGGCTGAACATTTGTCGTGCATGTTAAAACAGAACATTGAAACGAATGAATGTAAGTGGCGAGGCGGCTCCAAACGCCACTCGCCGGTCATATCCTGCTGCTCCAAGCCAAGCCAAGCCCGAAGCCAAGTCTCCATCATCTTCTGTCTTCTGCGTCTCCCCGATCCCGTCCCCCGAGCGTCTGTAGCACTGGAGAAATTTGGTTATTCATAAAAGTTTCGCTTCTCTGGCTACTGGACTGCACTCGAGTGCTGATGATGCTGCTACTGCTACTGCTGCTGGTGGTGGCGATGGCGTTGGTGATGGTATTTATGGCACTCAGGTCCCGGGTTCCCGGAACCGTCCACTCGATCTTGCTTTGCGTGATGAGCCAATGGACTGCATCACCTCCCGCTCCACCGGTATGTACCAAGAAGATGCATCGCTGGCTTTGCTTCCAGAGTCCCGAGTCCTGGTCTCGTGCTTGACCGATGGCTGCCACGATGGTGATGTGACTTGCGTCGTGCGTCTCTACCATAGCCGCCGGGGGTCGATCGATGGTCCTGTTGCGAAGTGAACGACGGATGCTTAAAGCATTACGCAACACGTCTTTTTAGATTCCCCGAACCCCATGAGGACCCTCCTTCTGAGCCTCCTGGTACCCCTATCCGGCCTTGTATGTGCTTGTGTCCTTTAGAGCGATTACGATAAACAAGCCATTCTGCAAGTGGTACGCCGTGCGGTTGGTCTGGAGGGCCAACAACCGGGTTTCGCTGCACCAGGAGATGGTTGGTTGGCTGGTGTGGTTATGGTGGGGGGGACAGTTTTATTTGCATTTAGATATGTGTGAAAAGACTGCTTGTAGTGCTTCCTACCCCCTTTCACCACCACCACCAGCAGCACCACCCAAGACTCAGGTCCTACTGTTCATCTTCATCCATCTTGCGGATGGATCATTCGTGGCTCAACTGATAAGGAGCCCCAGTTGTGGTGAAAGGCAGTGTGTCTGTGTATGGACGGTATGGACTTTCTCTGGTGCCGCATGTCGCATGTGTCTGTTTCGTAGCAATTTCGAATCGCTTTCTCGTTCTCGCTCCTGTTTTCCGCCACGCGGTTCCGCCTCTCGCCGGTTCCCAAAACTGTCGGCCAAACGACACGTTGTGTGTGTGTGCCACATAACTTGTAGGGGGCCACCACACGGACTAGGGCGTCGCATTGGCTCGGTCGAGTTTATTTTGTACAGCGTGTTTCGTACCCAAACTGGTACGCAATCTATGGACTGCTGGCGAGGATGACGATGATGATGATGGTGATGATGGTGGTGATGGTGGTGGTAGTGGAGACAGGAGACATTTTTCCTTTTCTTCAACGGTCGGAACTCACTCACCCTCTGCTCGGTGTCGCCTTTAACATGGTTCTGCTTGGCAAGAATTGGCCCGGAGCGGGGGGTTCGACGACGATAGGAAGGCTGGTGACTGGTGGGCTGCTTCTTTGCTGCCTGCATCTTCGCCCTGTTATTCTTTGTCATTTCATCTGCTCTGCCAGCCACTGGCACCCGAAAGCCTTTCCGGAATAGTGGTAGTTGTCCGGTCTTCCCTTGCTTCCCTCGGTCCGACGGTCCATCGTGTCCCTTGCCTTGCCGACCGAGTCCTTGGGGTGTCAAAGAGCAGTTCGGCAAAGTTTCCTCCCGGTCCCGGTCCTGTGTGTGGTCCAGGCTGTGTCCCTCGTACTGTCGTTCGTTGTTCTACCCGGCAGAACCCTATAGCAGGCCGGCCTTCAAGATGGACCGGGCTGGGCCGGGCAAGCAAGTCGCTTCCTGCACCGGACAGTGGCCGCTGCCATCAGCTAGTGGATCAGCAACAGCAACAGCATCCACTCATCCTTCGTTCGCTCTCGGAACGGAGCGGAAGGAATAATGTATGGAAATGAAACTCGAAGCCCGAATCTGCATAATTTCGAAGTTTTGAATCATCGTCGTAAACAACCAAGTTGTTTCGGGAACCTGGCCTGGTGTTCAGGCCCCCTCTTCCGCTTGTGTAAGCCCGTAGTTGTTTTCGTCACTTCATTTACAAGACACTGTGTTTGATCGTTGTTTAATTTTTGCATACATCGATAAGGATTCTCGGAACAACATTGGATAAAATACAGGCAAATGCCATGGACATGGAGTTACTCAGCGAGATAATAGATGTCCCGTAGTAGCTCAGGCATTGAGCCGAATGTTCGGATCAAAAGATGATTCGAAAAACAGTATTTTTGATTCGATAAATTGATGAACCAACACGAAAGGTGAAATGGAAATCGAAAATTCCAAGGAGTGCTTTTCCAAAGACAAATTTTTGTGTGGAACGATTCTGAGCGAAAAGAGGAAAAGTTAGCAAGGAGTTTTGTTCCTGCTTGAAGTCGCATTGCAAATGAATAGATGAAACGCACCAATGTGGCAATGACGCATTTTGGGAAATTCGAATTGAGGTTCGATTTCCAATTGGGTAGTTGCCTTAAACAATGGCTACCCTCGAGGGTGGCATATCAACTATCATATTGTCTATGTAACATAAGAGATACCATGTCCTTATCCTAATCAAGGAACTGAGTAAATAACTTCCCCTCCGGACAGATGAAGCTTTGAGGGGAAAACGATGGATAGGCTTTAAGCTTCTTCCTCGCTAGCAGAAATTTGGCTAGCAGCAGCAGCTAGCAGAATTCTGAATGAAACTTCCCCTCATATTCAGTGAAGCGTTTTGCTCGGGCCTTTCGGTAAGCTGAAGCGTTTCTAGAAAACCGAAGGCCAGAACTTTTCTCTGTGGCGAAAAAAGGTTGATTTCCGCCCTAATCAAATTAACTAGTACCACTACGAGGATAGTCACGAACGTTCGATGCCAGAAATGCCTTCAATAAAACTAGATTGGTGGTAAATAGCTAAGTCGCTACGCAGTATGAAGAGGTCAGAATACCGTTACCGCTTGCTTCTGAAGGACGTCTCAAAGATTAATGATACCAAGGGCAAAAGGGGTGTTTACAGAGTGTTTGTTAACATAATTTTGTGTAATATACACAAAAAAAAGTCCCCTTACCTGGAGGATTTTCTTTAATTTTCCGCGACTTTCTTCGGCGCTGGTGTGCCACTCGTTGCAGGCAGAGGCATTTTAGATTCTGGAACAAAATCTCTCCCCAAATTTTTCACCTTCACTAACT
>NC_064874.1:32204402-32209402 GCF_943734745.1 Anopheles darlingi | reverse complement strand
GATGCGATGATGGTATTGACGGAAAAACGATGCACAAAGCGCATCGGTGGCGCTGGCCAGGGCCATACGCGTGATGTGTCGCGAATCACTCTCTCTCTCTCTTCCTCTCTCTCTGGCTCACCCGCGGCTGTTTGCATTGGCATTTGTGTTTGCCTTGTGGTCGTACGGTGCAAAGGATGCAGGATTTGCCCCGGTACTCGCAGCACAGACAGACCCGAAACCAGCAGTGCAAGAGCAATCGTTGTCGTCATCGTAGTCGGCGACGGCGGCAACGTCCTCGTTGACGTCGTCGTCGTAGTCGTCGTCGTCGTAGTCGTCGTCGTTGTTCGATGCATTTTGCCGTCTAGCTGTCCACATCCGTGGACCCGTTGGGGGGCCAGAGCTCCCCGGTTGAGTGACGAATTGATCATCGAATCTTCCTACGACACAATTCGGGTGCATGCTGCGCTGCGCTCCGTTGTGCTGCACCATGTTGGGTGTGGGTTATTGCAAAGGATTTCCATTCGTTTTGCTCGTTCGGCTGTTCGGCTGTTCCGCTGCTACAGTTTATATCGCTCGCAGAAGCAACGCGCGCGCCACGATCTCTCCCTCCCTCCGTCCGTCGGTTTTTTTCGGTCCGCGGTATGGCTTTATTGTTTAGCTTTTTTACGATCGCTCCAACGGGGTGCCGGGCTGGGGATGGATGGCGCATGCTGGAAACGATTTTCAGGGGCTTTCCGGTGTTGCACTTTTGGTCTGGTTGCCGCGGAGGTGGTTTCTGGGGGTGGTGGTCCCTCCCCCCTCCGTCGGTGATGCTTAGTGCGCTCGTTCGCTCGCACTACACACGAAATTGCATGCATTTCGCGGAAAAATCTATTTCTAGATGGATAAAAAACAACCGATCGCACCCATTATCCCAAGGGCTTTAATATGTTTTTGATGATGAACACTGGTGCCGATAGTGCCGCTGCGGAGCCGCAACGCCCACAATTGAGCACACACACACACACACGCATGCTCTCTCGCTCTCTTTCTCTCTCTGTTTTTGTGTCCCCGCCGGGTGCATCAACGGGTGGCGGTGTGCAAGTGCATGCTGCATGTAGGCTCGCAGGCCTTTGGGCGTCCGCGGGATCGGGAGTTGATTGGGGGAGGGTAGTGCGGGTGAATTGATGGTTGGTTCATGCACACGTACCGCCGAACGCATACGCAGCGCACACCGGTTTTAGGCATTGTGTGTGCGAATAATGGGTTTCACGGCGGCGTTGAAAAATTGCATCGCGAAGGGAAAAAAAGGAGACCGCCGGTCGCGCAGTCGAGCTGCGAGTTTCCTCCTCCTCCGTTTTTTTTTGCTTCTGTTTATCTCCCTTTGTCCGCCACCTCCAGGAATTGGTGCTCCAGGATCAACGCGGGGGTATTCAACATGTTCAGCGCGGGAAAAAGATATTGTAGTGCAATTTCGCAGTGCAGTTGCAGCATGCACTCGAGTGGACGTGTACCGCTTTTGGGCGAACGGGGAAATTTTGTAGTTTTTCGACCTGTGTTCAGTTTCTAAAGAGACCGAGACTCGAGTATGGTTTTGAACGATCGATCAGTTGTTTTACAAAATCCGTGTTTCGAGATACTGCGCAAAACAGAGCAGGCCGATTGGACAAGCTAAGGCTGGGGAGTACATCAACAACGAAGCTCGCGGCCACAATTAACTAAGTTAAGTTTTGCTAAACTAAAACAGTCCACTGTCTGCAGTCAAGGTATGTATGATTAAAGAGCATGCTACATATATTGGAGACAGTCTCTGAGTTGCTTTCCAATTACATTACTTTATTTTCAAAAAAAGATTTTCAACTGAGAACAAGTACATGAAAATGATATTATTAAAGAAATGAAATGCGCCAAAGGTAACACGCCAAAAGATAAAGCGAACAGAAACCTCGAACCTTGAAAACAATAAGAAACAGAATAAAAAATTATGAATTGATTAAAAAGAAGTAGTGAAAAAAGAGAATAAAATTGATAACTTAAAATTTACTTATACTAATCAATGCTTAACATTAGTCAAAGGGTCTCATTTTCTGCAATGAGTCGTGCGCGAGGTAGAAGTCGGGGCTGTTGGCCCCCCATTTATTAGGTAATTGGGAGCCTCTGGGGTACTAATACGTTTTAGGAACGTAAAAGAAATAGATTTTAACTTAAACTGTTTGTCTTATTGAGTGTGACAACCGTTTTGCCTTTATGCTAAGCCTATGCATTACTTATGCACAAACCTTACTTATTCATACCGTTTTATAGGTTATTTCAATTAACTTTTACATTCTTGCTCAAAAGATTGTTATCTTAGCAACAATATGAACGCAATAATCAATTCAATTAACTATGTCCGAAGTTGAATAGTATGAGTTATTGGATACTATACTATATTCTTACGAATGTAAACCGTAGTAAAACTCAATTAAAAATGTTTATAAAAGGAAACGCAATCCGAATACAATGGAAACCGCAAAGGAAATTAGAAAAACTATATGAATTACTGCAACCTGCAGTGGTTAATAAAATACAATAACTTGATTTGATATTAAAGTAAAGCTAGAAGAAAACTCATATTAAATAACTTAAACTGAGATTACTTTTAGATGGTAGAATAAATACTTTCACTCCGATGTTTCCTCAGTTTCGCTGGTTCGGTTCAATCTTAAACCGCTTCCCATTGGTTACCACAAATGGCGTAGTTGCAATATCATTTTACCTCCGGGGGACCCGTCGTACGGTGCGGAAGGTTTTCGAAAACTGCAAATGAAAGTCCACATTCACACAAGAAAGAACCGAACCCCTCGTCGCACTAGCTGCGTCCGCTGTCCGTGTGATTTAATCATGGAGGAGGTCTATGTTTTCCGGCAAAGGGTGAGCTGGTTGGTTGGTTGGCTAGCTGGATGGCCATGTGCCCTCTCTCGTCCACGTCCCACTCGTCCGCCCCGTTCCCGGTACGTGCCTGTCGGTCGGTCCTGGAAGCAAGTAGAGGTTTAATAAAATATTGCGCCCTAAAATACACGCTTCCCCCCCGATTACAACATCTAGAAACGATCCTCTCTCACTCTCTGTCTCTGCCTCTCTCTGTTCGCCCTTCACTACGACCGTCCACAGCAACCGACAACACGGAACGGAACGGAACGGAGCGAACGTCTAAGCGACTAGCCAGTGGTTACCGAAGGGATTTGAGAAGCATCACCCCGGAATGATGGCATCGATGGGACTGTGGTGGTGGTGGTAGGAGGCATGGCGTAGGTAGGCGCAGGGCCAACCCACCCACCGTCCCTCCCATCCGCCCTCCTACGCCATGGCGCCATCGTTCTTTGGTTGGTTCGTTCCTGTCGTCCCTGTGCGCAAGGGACCACGAGGGGACGAGGAACTGTTTGTGGTGGTGGGAAGCGGATAGGAGATTGCGGGGAAATCAGCATTCGAAGGATGTGAAGCTGAGAAATTGCACCGAGGGTTGAAAGATGGCCGAACCCGAGTGCCAATGGCTACGGAAATGGCAGTTCGCTCAAAAAGACCCAACAGTCAGCGCCCCAGCCCCCAGGATGAAATGAGTAAAAATGGAGTGACCGGGGTGGACAGACGGTTTTGAAGGGAGAGGGAGTGAGAGAGAAAGAGAGAGAGAGAGACTGGTCGGTCTGACCAACGGAATAGATCCGGAATCCGGGACCGGGAAAAGGGAAACCAGAAGGCCAGGCGACGATTAAAACAGATAGCAAAGCGAAGGGGTTTGGGTGGCGCAGAGATGGGGAAAGGAATGAGATGGACCAAAGGATAATCATCCACCCCCCCCCCCCCCTCCCCCTTGTGCGTGGGCAGACGTGTGTGGAGTGAGACAATCTGGTGCCACGGGCATGGATGGTTCCAGGGAGGGAAAGTTGCAAAAATAAAGGGGGAAGACTTTTTACTCCCGTTTTTGTCCGGATTTTTCGAACAGCGCCATCTCCCCATAGATTTCTCCTCCTTCGAAACCTTCCCCATTGACTTCGAGATGTTTTTGCATGCATTGAAAAGGGAATGAAATGATGGTTGGGTGAGGGAAGGCTTGGACCCCCTTCCAGGGCCTTTTGCTAGCCGTTCGCCGCCGTTCCAGGTTTTCGCTCCCGTCGACCAGTAACTAACGACACGATGCAAAGGAAGGTTACGAAAAGATGAGGTACGATGATGATGGTGATGAGGATGATGAGGATGATGAGGATGATGATGGTATGCAGGCTAGCAGCATTGTGGAAATTTCCATTTTTGCGATAAATAAGATAAAATTGCTTTGCAAATTGTGGAACTTCAATGCGATCAACGTAACGTTACTTTCAAAATTCAACATTTCCTCGTAGAAGGGAAAATACACCATTGCGGTTTTGTTTTTTGAATGTTGAATGATTTTGTACATTATATGAGCAATAAGTAAATTCTAACAACATTTACAACATGAATATCTCAACATAAATGCCCGTAATGCCTTTTTTCGTACCGCTATCGATTGTATTTCAACATTTAACTTTTGATTCGTTTTGCTATCTAAGAAAATACTACTCAGACGCACTGTCGTGCGAATAATGGCTTGTCTGCAGCAACCAAACTACGAACAATACTACACTAATAACATTCCATTTTCGTCACGCATCATGCCGTTGTGGCAATACCATCGTATCTTACCGCTAGGATATGCCGGGAAACGGTTCCTCGTGAGCATGCTCCGGTCAATTAACAATTTCATTCTTTTGCAAGCCCGTACGTGTGCATGCAAATGATAAAAACAGTAGCAAGGTATGTAATTGGGAATGTTCCTTTTCATCGACCAACCCGGTCGAACACAGCTATTGCTTGTGGGGAATAGACGATGTCGTACATAACGTGCCATAACAAAAATTCATCATTATTTAGTGTATGCGAAACGATGATTTCATTCCTCAAAGTATTTCAATAATAGTTTACGAAAGACTCAAAATATGTTTAGCTTATATGCTACCAAAATAAATTGTACAATTCATTCA
>NC_064874.1:32156902-32194402 GCF_943734745.1 Anopheles darlingi | reverse complement strand
ACAAAAAAAAACGGTCGCCATTGCCAATGCCTCCTCATTCTTGCAACGTTGAGTGGCGTTGCAGCGTACAAAAATATGCCTGGCTGCAGATTAATGCCCTTGACATAGCTGGGGGCATGGTCGGAGGGCCGATGGTGGACTGAACGGACGACTGGTGGGCCAACAGATTTCGGGTCATATTGCACATGCACACTCACGCAGCAGGTCTGCTTCTCTGTGCGCGATAACGAAGAAGCAGAAGCCTGAAGAAACCGGCACGGGAGCAGCAGGCGCGGTGCGGGCTAAACGTCGCGAATTCGATTAAAAGTGAACGCGAGTTTCTACTCGCGAAAGACAGCGCCGTGGAGTAGGACTACTATTGGTGGACCGATAGAAGAGTCCACTCTTTTCGTGTTTATCTTTTTTGAGCGTTGTGAATCGGTTGACTGAACGCCGGGGTTTTTTTTCGCTCCGAATCTGTAAGACAAGCACCACCGAAACGGGACCTTAGTTTTGTCGAGAATGGTGCAAACGCTATTCAGGGATATTAAATAGTTTGAATGATGTGCTATTCTATTTTTCGGAAGGCACAGTTATGCTGTATCTCATAAAAATATGTTATAAAACGGCGAATGATTAGATGGTACATGTTTTCATGAATTGAAACTATAATGCCATAAATATTCTGCTCAAAACATTGCTTCCTTCTATGCACAACTGCAATGCAACGTAAAATAATGCATAAAATTTTGAATATTTTTCCAAAAAATATCAGAAACATTCCATTCTGAAAGGTGGATACGATGGAATCACCAATAGTCCCCTACCTTTTTTTTGTTGGCCAAAAAATGGAGGTGCAGCATGCGACGTGCGACGAAAGAAAAAGCAAATCAATAAAGAAGGACCGTCGAACTTTTGCGCGACAACGATGCAACCGTACGATGCATCAGCGGCTCAAGGTGAGCATCGCGCATTGCTCTAACAAAAAAAAACGCACACACACACAAAAGGGTAGAGATTCCATCCTTCTCGATTCTCCGGGGCGAGTGCACTTTTGCATTCGCGTTTTTCGCGCGAGAACAGGAAAAACTCGACTGCCGCGAGTACCACTCCGTCGTCTGCCCGCCAGCTGCTGATGCCAAAGATGGTTGGTTCCGTGTACCACGCGACGGATACGCGAGACCTGTGTGCAGATAAAAGCCGCCTAACGATCGACTGCCTGCACGCACGCACGCACGCATGTATATGCACACACAAACGGGCGCGGAGTCATATGCAGGCGCGGACACATCCATTCCAGGAAAGTTGCGTGAAATCAGGACTTTCTACTGATGACTGCTTCATCATTTCTGCTCGCTCCGCGCTCCCCTTCCCAGCGATCCTTTTACGTGGACAGATTGCATTTTGTGTGCGTGTGTGTGTGTGTGTGTGTGTGTGCGAGTTTTTTGTTGTACCGGTGTGCAGCGGATGCGTGATCATCGTGAAGGAAGGAACGAGAAAGAACCGGAAAAAAAATGCACACGCGAACCGCCATCCTCGCGCCATCATGAACCGCGCGCATCCGCATCCGCATCCGCCGTGTCGCACGTGTGCATTGCTCGCTTTAATCGCGGGAAGGATTACTTGTCCCTAGGAAGAGGGTTGCCCCTCCTCCCAGGGCGCACGTTGCTTCTTTTGCTCTTCGTTTACTTCGCCTTCCGTGTGCGTTCCGTGGGGTTTCTAGCTGCTGCTGCTGCGTGGCTGCAGGGAAGAATAAGAGCTGCATGCATCGAGAACCAGCATCGTCAAAACCATCGTTCGTGACTTGCAGTGATTTGCGGCGTTCAAAACCGCTTGCCTTTCCTGCTTGATCAGCGCAAACTGAAGGAAAGGAGCTACCACAACGTCACCCTAGCTGTTAAATTATTCCAATTACACTTCGCGCCCGCCATCGGTAGAGATTCGAATAAATGGTGTCGTTCGAGTGTAACGTATTCTTTGGAAACGGGAAAGAAAGTCTGGACGCTAATGTGTAGCTTGCATTTAATTGTGCTCGCGCCATTAATTTTGTCCTCAAAACCCTTTCCTTTACAAACTGCTAGAAACCTGTGCTTAATTTCGATATCTTTTATATATTATTGGCCACGTGTTTGGTTATTCCAATTCAACTAGAAATGGCTTCAGATGTCACGCAATATATGGAGCAATATCTGAAGTAACAATCAAACACATGAAGTAATTATTGAAGCTACATTTAGCTTCATATCATGGTAACAGATGTAGTGTCCTGTCCAACGTAAAGTATCCGTATAAACCTTAACAGCAAGAGCATGAGCTTATGTGTGGTCTGGCGGGCTTTCCGGCGTCAATTTCAACCCACCGTACCTTCTTGGTCAGCAGTTAGATAAGCGAAACTAATTACTTCAATTATCTAAAACTATTTATAGGGAAGTAGCTTCGGGACAATAGAGCGCAACTCACGGTTGCCTGTGTAACGGTAGTATCAACCACAGGAGAAAACGATTCCATCCGGCACGGGCACACTGCCCGGGGATATTTGCCGGAATTTATCGCTCAAAGTTCCACGGTTCAGCAGTTTCGTTTTTGCTGACCCACCATAACCGTGGTACACCGTGGCGCCGAGGTTAACGAGTATCTTCGGGATGGTCTGTTGACACTTGGAGCGAAAAGCGGGGCTAACGCTCACGATAAGCAAACGACCTGCTTCTACTACGTTAGTCTACGGTAATGGTTACCCTTAACGAGCGTAGCTGAACACCGGTTTCAGGAACTTTATGAAGAAAGGAATAAGGGACAACGTTGAGATCTTCAAATGTTATTTTGCTTAAACCATTACGATGAATATAGCATCCAACCAATGGTTGAGCTGGCAAAAGTGTTTCGAATATGTAAAAATCTGAATCTTTAACAGGATGCAAAACTATGCATTTCATTTCATGCCGTGCCGCGACCGATGGTAAACAGAACGTGGCACCTGCGCCAATTTAAACCGTTATTGATTTCCTATCGGCGGCGACCTCGCATGCATGCAAGGGAAGCCAACTCGCCACCCCGCATGCTGGCCATTCACGCTGATGAATGATGCAGGCATCGCGTACTCGAGCGAACTTCAGAAACAACAAAAGAAAGAGTCTTCTCCAGGTGAACCAACCTTCCTGTTTTCTTCCTCAACCCGTGCGCTCCCCTTCCGGAAGCGGCTAGTTGTTTGACAACAATGAAATCAATAATCAACCTCGCCGGACATGTGCCGTTCATTTCTTCCCATGAAAAGCAGCAGCATCATCAAAATATGTTACTGTTACTGAATTTCCTCTCAGACTATGTGCTTGTGGGTGAAGGAGCTCGTTATGTATCGACGGAATTAAAATTTGCTAATGTTTCTAACAGGGAGCTCGACCACACATCGAACATCGAAATATAACTAGATGGCTACTAGATGGACAAACTAGTATAAAATCCGGTAAAAGAAAACGTACAACCCAGCACACAAGGTCGCTATATTGCGTATCTTTTAACATTACGGAAGTCCTTTAGCATATTTTCTGCGCCACGATAATGCTAAAAACTCTAATTCCATATCAGACTGGGGAACATTATCTTGCACCAGGGTGTGTTTCCATCGTTCCATGGCGATTTTGCAGCTTGTAGTTGGTGTAGGAAAATGTGTGTAGTGCTCTAAATGTGGTTTTCATCGCTCTGGAGCAGGCGCGGACTCTTTGCTTCTCTAACCATCTCACCAACACATCGATTCCGGGACACGAATGTAGTAGTGGAAGCACTCGTCCCCCGGGGAATCAAGAAGAAAGGATTCTCTTCGAAATCTGCTTATGAAATTAACTGAACTACTTTCTTTTACTGTTCAATGGTGGCCGACACGCATAATCCTCGCTAAGAGGCAAGTATTTGTGGGCCTATTTTCATGGAAAATCATCCGCTAGAACTATCTCGCTAGTAAGCGGTCTTCAAGGAATGGCGCTTGCCTGGCATGGCCGACTCGATCACACAAATACTATCATACCGACAGGAATAGCTGGGTGGAAAAGCGTGGAAAAAAGGACTAACCATTCCTTGCTGCTCGCCGTCCCGGTTATGTACTGCGCTGCTTGTGTGTCGCCTTCGGGTCGTGCCACCCCCTCCCCTGCTGCCTGGACGCTTTCCATAATGGCCGGGGATGGCGAGCGTTCTCTGCAGCTCTCAGGTGCCATGGCGGAGACCGGCACACACAAGCGCACGACCACCCTTACGACTGCTCAGAGTTGTTGGTGCGCATTTTTCATGCGTGGGGAAAACGTTTCCCGCCGTTCGCCATCGGTCTGCTGCTGCTGCTGCTGTAGATGGAAAGAGGGTGTGCGGACAGAAGGGAAATGAATGACCCTTTTCAAAGCGTTGACCGTTAGGGTAGGGGTGCGCGGAAGCGGCACAGCGAGGGTGGTGTACAGCATCACCGACACAACGAACGGCGAGCCTTTTGTAGCCTTTTTTCTAACCAATCCCGCACTCGCAATGTAGGTGGAGCTTAAAAATTCTCTTTTTTCGTATCCTTGCAACCATTTCGTCCTTTTTCTAACCGATTATTCGGCCATGTTCCTTTTTTGCCAGCCCAGGATTTCTCTCTCGCAGCGCGCGAACTCTGCGTTTCTCTCTGCGATCGCTCTCTCTCTCTCTCTCTTTCTCTTTCGCGTCGATGGATGATGATGCTAGAGCATTTACTTGCGAAATGCGAATAGCATGGCGGCAGAAGCAAGGCATTATATCTTTTCCAGCGTCCTTTTTTCCGTGCGGTCCTTCCTGGCGCCGTTATTCACTACTTTCGGTCAGCCATGGTGAAATACGTTAATATTGCAATACTCTTTTTAACTTCTGCTAACTTCTCATTAAAAACGGAACGGTATTTAGCGAAATGGATGATTCTTTTTTGTTGATGTTATGCACATCCTATTTTATAATAATTCCAAACCAATAACCAAGATAGTTCGTGGAAAATATTATTTGGGAAATTTACACTATATCCATGAGAGGGCAGTAAACAGTTACGCTACAAAGTATCGATCAAATAGAGTTCAGTAACTTCATGTTCATGTTTTATCGCGATGCAGTTGAGGTGCTTAGATTAGTTAGAGTTATTTAATAAGATTTCCTATAGCATGCGAGCTTTCTACATATTGGAAATATGCTTACGATACGGAATTCTAGTAATTTTAAGACAATATTAATATTGCATTTCAATGAGGCTTCGATTAGCAACGTCTTTTGCAAGGATGATGGTGTGTATTAATTTAACTATACCTCGTAAATAATGCTCCCTTCGCTAAAAGCTGTGATTTTTTTTCCACTTTAAACATGTGATTTCATAGTTTATTTTAAAAAATCACATGTCTCACTGTGATGTTGATCTATGTTTGTGTTGGCGAAAATTATTAAAAAAATATAGTTTCAAAAGTAAACTACTGTTTAACGTGATCTAATATCTCCATCCCTATTTGAGCTGTTAGCTACAACACAGCTATCTCAATATTTTATAGCAACCTAAGTCACTTTAAAACATGTTCATATAAACATGAATAAGAGTGCATTTCGGGTTTTTAATTAGTTTTTAACACCATATAAATTGTTTTCTGTTTCTACCATCGCCAAAACAAACACTTAAGAAGGGATTTCCTAAGATCCAATTCCAGTCACGCTATAAAGATGCCTCGGAAAAGGATTCACCGAAAAGAATGACGAAGCTTCCATTGCTTGTCGCCAGAGTGCGCTCATGCTGGTGTTTCCTTCCCGGGAAATCCTTGAAGATTATGGCTCTCTAGAAACAACCGCACCACAGGCCACGCGCTCAGTCACACCGCTGAGAGTCCTACCTCCACGGATGAGGGCTTTTTTTCAGTTTCCGAGCGGCCACGGTCACTACTTTCCCGTCTCTAGCAGCAACAGCAGCAGCGGCACCGTTGATGATTGTGCGTCTACCAGGAGGGCGAAGGGTGAAATAAGTACCCCTCGACTACTCCCTCAAGATACGCACATAGCGGGCGGGGGTAGATATGTGACCAACCTTGCGTGGCCACTGCCGTAAACGGGCGCTGGGAGGGGTGGAAACGACCCCTCGAGTCGTCGTCAAGGGACAGGAACGGAACAGAAAAAATGACGATGATGCCGCGACACACACACACACTCGCGCGCGCGTTGCGAGGGTTAATGTTTAGATTCTCGCGAGGGATAGGAAAAAATGGCCAACTGAAACACAACACAAAAAAGGGGCACAAAAAAAAACGAGTCGTCAACCACCACGATTCGTCGCCCAATATTCGGCTTCCCAAGTAGTACATAACGAAGCAAACGAAGTAGGTAGGCCATCAAACGGGGTAAAAAAGGAGGGTGGTAGGGGGAAGCGAGGGGATCGCGAATCGCGACGGTCGCCATACCACGCAGACGGTGAATTTGCAGACACACACGCACCCTCCGGTCCTGCAGGCAGCACCAGCAGCAGCACCATCAGCAGCAGCAACAGCAACATATCCTTTTCACACGAGAACCCACACACTCGCGACGCGAACAGGTGCGTGTGTGTGTTGGTGAGCGCGAAAACCGCGCCATCATCGGTTCGCCGGAACGTGCTGGCTGCTGGCTGCTGGTTGCTGGCTGGTTTCGCGATCCCAAGAATCCCGAATGTGCGCGGCGCGTCGCGAAAATCGAACGCGTTCAGATAGAGGAACCTGTGATGTTGATTACTGCATTTCATTTTTATAAGTTGTGTGCAAATTTTTTTTGTCTCGTCCTGCTGTGGTGTGTTTTATCTGGACTGTAATGTGAAACGGGAGTGAAAAACTTTATGGGAAATAATAATCGACCATCATCGGTGTCAAAAGGTAAGTGTCCATCCAAGTGAGCCTTTTGCCTTTTTCGCTGGTGCCGAATCGCGGAGTCCCAGACGACTCGTCGCTGTGGCGATAGTGCTGTTGTTGTGTCTTTTCTGTCCGTCTTGACCGTCTTGAGACTCGCATTCTACGTGTTGCTCCACCGTACGTACCGTGTTGCTGCACGTGTTTAAAAAAATCATTATTATGCTGCAATGGTGGTCACGTCGGGGGGGGAGGGGAACACGACGACGAGGAGACAAAAACCAAAAAAAAAAGAAGCTATATCATTATAGACGCGAACGTTTTCCTCTGGTTGCTGCCACTCGTTCGCGCATGTGATTGTGGCGCGAGCGAGCGCCATTGCACCACCTCCTCCACCTCACCCACCCAACCACCCCCTTTGGAAGGGCTTCGGCCTGCCGGCCACCGAAAGAATGTGTGACGTCGTATTATTTTTTTAATTATATATAATAAAGCAGCAAAAGGACGAAAATGAGCAGCAGCAGCACGATTGAATATTGTTTCGGCTACGTGGAGGGAAGGGTGGCGCCGATGCCGATTTTTCGGCAATAGCGCATCGATGATGAGCTCTCCCCGCTCCCTTCCACACCGCCAGCTCCTGTGTGGTGTCCGTGTTCACACCACACCTTCCCGAGGGGGGGGTTCACAAGCTGGTGACCTTTTTTCACTCTAGTGGTTCGTTTTTTACCGTCTGATGGGTCTGGTGGGTATCAAGCGGTGGCACTGTTTAAATTTTCACTCTCACCTACATTCGGTCGATTTTTCGGGTGGTTTTATTGTAGCCCCAATACCCCGCAACCTCCCTCCCCACCGTAGCATGTACGTCTGCGGCTCTTCCACATAATTACCACCGCCACGGTACGCCATCAATATCGGGGGGGCTTCCGAACGATGGCTACGCGGATGATTAAGGAAATTTTGTGTTTTCGTTTTTTCGGCAACTCTGCTGCTGACTCTGCGTGGTGACCGCCGTCTGTTTGTTTGTTTGTTTGTTTGTCCCTTGAAACAGCTGTTTCGTGGATTGTGGCCACAGCATCTGATGGTCAGTTTCACTTTTGCTACTTTCAATGCAATGCCGAGAGGGTCACGATATGCACTGCTAGGCCCGAAAGATGGAGTCCGCATTTGAATGCGCGTGCAAATTCGCGTATTTGTTTGCTATCCAGTTGCTGCTACTACTACTCACGATGATGATGATGATGATGAGCAAGATTATCAAACACCAGACACCCTCGAACCCTCTCCTCACTGGCTGTTGATGAGATGGAGCTCCACGAACGGGGCACATCAAACAAATCTCTTAACACCACATCACAGCTCAATTTAGGAAGCTTCATTATGGAAGCACCTCCCGGGGAGTAGTAGGGTCCCCGAGCATCGAGCTTGCTCTCCTCTCTCTCTCTAATCCCTCCGGTGCTATCAACAACAACAATAATACTAATAATAATACCGGGCTTGCCGGGCCGAGGGAATCCTAAAACTCGATTCAATTACCGGGCAGCCGGTGAGCTCAAATATTAATTCGCGCCCGCGCCACCACCGAAGCTTCCCCCACCCGAGTGACACCGTGGGGGCCGGCGTGAGGACCGAATATTCAATATCCACCAATTTATCGATCATCACCCGCCATAATTATGATTGTCATTATAACCCGTGCACGACGAGCGATGCACTTGTGCCATGGCAATGACACCGGAACGCGCAGCACCCGCGGAAACAAGTGGAATGCGTTGAAATTGAGATGAAAAATCTGGGGCCACGCGCACACACGCACGATGCAAACCCAGACCATGCTGGCCATGGGATGCGGGATGATAAAAGGTAAAAAAGAAAACTCCCCCCACCTTTTCCGGCCTTCCACACTGACTGTTCTGTCACTGGAACTAGCGGATGCATTGCCGCGAACTCTCGTCCACGGCGCTTCAGCTGATGAGGGGTCCGAGAATTGGTCCGAGCGCGTTCAAAGGATGGCACCGTTAGGAAGGCGCCCCAGTCGCAGGCGAAATTTAATTAATATTTTGCACCCTACTACCCCTGCATCCGCCATCCGGAGCATCCGGAGAGGTCCGTCCGGGTACGGGCCTTTGGTCAGATCAGGCACATTGATAGATTGTATTTTAGTGACGGCGAGATAGCTCGAAGGAAAACAATTGACCTTCGAGCATAGCTTTCCACGCGATGATGATGCGTTATGATGCGAATGTCGAATCCGTTACCCTGACAGCTATCGTAGTTTGATGATGACCGTTCGAATGACACGATGTCTGCACCGGAATGCTTTCCAATATTTGCTGTTTGCTACATGCTGTTGTGTGATGATGAATTCATGCAGCGTGTATAAGCGTGCGTACAAATGTGTGAAGCCTAAATATTGCCAAAAGTACAGAGCCTAATATCTACGAAGCAAAAGCGAAGCCACGGCTGATGTTGTTCTACAAAGCGCTTTATTTCATTCAATTGTGATGTACCACCTTTCGTGCTCCTTAAATGTAGAATGATTGATGCAGTTTTCCAAGCAAGTTTCGCAGCGAAAAATCTGAAAATAAAATTTAAAGTTTATTAATAACTTATTGGCAGTATCTAATCGTGTTTTAGCAACAATATATTATATATTATATTACACTCGTTGTTCAGATAATTCCCTTCGCAAAAAGGTCTGCATATGTCTCTTACGACTCCGTTTCCGTTACAACGTTCGTTCCCCAACCCGACCATTCATATCCACACCCACCGTAAACACCTTACGTGTGGAAATTGGGGCGATTTTTGGCTCGTAAAATTGCAAAATTTCCTCGCACCGTCGTGGATGTGCGTCCGGGCAGCGAATCGAAACCAGGAAGAAGAAAAAAAATCATCCACCCTCATCATGTTGCCTTCTTCGCGCAAAGAAATGTCACCCCATGACGCCCATGTACGCATGTATGAAGGAGGAGGTTTTTTTTCGGCTTTCTGCTCTCTCACGCACATAAAAAAGGTACGCCTGCGCAGGTCGGCCATTACGCACATTCACACACTTTCGAAAGGCTAAAACAGGATATCTACAGCAGCCTCATGGCCTCTCGGAGCTAACGCATCGCACGCAGACAAATATAGTTTGCAGTGAGATTCTGCCACACACAATCAGAGACTTGATGACGATGGTGATGATGATGATGATGATGACGATGATGGTTATAATGCTGATGAGTGCAAAAAACCATTTCAAAATTAGTGACGGGACAATGTTTTAATAGGTTTTTCGTCTTAATAAAAGAAATGTGTTTCAGCAGCACAATATAAGATATTAATATGAAGCAGTTGAACTCGCTTCGGGAGCTTTTCCTTCAACAAGCTGTTGTTCAATGACACACATATCGTGTAAAATCGCGGTTGGCTTCTTGTTTTCTTCGTAGCAATTTAATTTTAATTCGAATTATCAATCAGCTGTGATTCCCCAACCCCAGTTCCTCACACCGCTTCATTGCGTCCTGTTGTGTGCTTTCGCTTTTCATTGGCGTGGGACCGACGGCGCTGGTGTACACAGCGGTGGTTTCCTTTTTTATTTTGGGCTTTCCATAAACTGCCGAAAAATGACACATTATAATGAAACACATGATGATATCGGTGGACGGCGTATTACACGAACACCACCGCAATCGCTTATCCGTCGCATCCGCCTGTGTTTCCGCGTGCACGGATTTCAGTTGGCTTCGGTTGGTATCGGAAAATGTTTATTACATGCCACTAGAGATGTTAAAAATTCGAAAACAAAAATTTCGGGATATTGAAAATGAAAATCAAACCCCACATCGTGCCAGGATGCATGTCAGCTTTTTTGCTGTTTTTGATACATGTTTTTAGCTAACTATTTGTGTAGGGTAACTTGTAATGATTCCAATTCTTGTTTAAACCAGCTACATACTACCGCAACATAGATTGGATGGCGCTCTCGCTCTCTCTCTCTCTCAGTCCCGGCAAGATGCATGCTTCACATCATGGCGCAATCTACTGGCTCGATCAGAACTTTTGCGTCGGTTGTTTAATGAATCGTTCGTCGCCTGCCGTATAATGGCGCAGCATAACTACCACTACTAAAACCACCACAGGATCCACCCTCGTCCGGGGCAACACCCACTACTCTCCTCACACTTGTTGCAGAACGAAGCAAGTTCAAGCTTCGTTTAAGTGTTTAATTCTTCTGCTGATGTATGGTGTGCAGGATATTTCAATCTTTCTGTTATCTATTAAAAATGATTTACAATTAGTTTTTAATGGTTGATAATTTTAAAAAATCAAAGGAGTCAAGTTAATTACGCATGTTGTCATGGATGCATGTACTTCTTTGTACAAAATTAATCAAAGAATCATTTCAACTTTTCAACTGTAACAGTTCTCCTGCCATGCCAACTGGGATGAAAGTTGTTTGTAATTATTCGTGAAAGTGGTTTGCCGTAGTATCCATCTCGTAGATGAAATCGAGTCGAGATTTTAAGAGAATTTCGTTTGCCTTCAATATTGAGTTAATAGATTACAATATTTAATTTATTTGCTGCTGGCGCATGTATCAAGCCCGTGCTGGAATCCAATTTGGACGACAAGAAAGCAAATGAAATCGTTTGTTTCCATCCCTTATATCGAAGAAACACTGTTCAATCTTGGTGTGTTGCATCCGTGTGGCAAAATAGCTCTCTTCTGACCGACGAGTTCAATCATGGCGCAGCAGCACAAGATATCGAGCAGAACGTGAATCTCGTATTCAAATTCTTCCAGCATACAGATTGGCTCGCTCATGCTCCTTCCCTCATGCTGAACGCTCGGTCGAAAGGAGGAGAAATCGATGCAAATCAGCAAAAGGTAGCCTTTTCCTTCTGCTGCTGATCGGCTCTACACTGGCTTGAATGTCTGCGATTTGAGAAGCTACAACATTTGATCGGCAAGACACGCCAGAAACAAATTCCGTTCCGTAACCATCGTTCCATGGTTCGTTCGTTCGGTCCATCGCATCGAATCAACTGTCCGAGTGATGACCACTCGGTGGTGAGTGAGCGGAGGGTTGGATGACATGATGTTGCCCGGGGATCATCATTGGTTTTTGGTGCACCATTGTTGTAATATTTAAATGAGATTATTTTTTCTGCTTTCTCCCGGACTATCTCGAGCCGGACGAACGCCCCACTCCGGACTGACGGAATTGCACCGTTGCTCAGACCACCGGAAGAAGCATTGGCATTCCAACCAGCCGGACGATGCGAACCCACTTTCCACCCGGGGTACTGGCGCTTAAGACTTTCACCACAACGCCCGACCGATCCTCACACAAACAGACTGCTGCAGCGGTGGCGATGCTGTGGCATGCATTTTATCTCCATTCTGTTTGCAGCGAGACAAAAGAAACCATTCCATAATCAGCAGCAAAGTTGAATTGAAACGAAGGCTGGAGGGTGGTGGTGCGCATGGAATGGACAAACGTCGGAAGCCCTGGAAGCACCGGATGCTGGAGAAATCCTTGGGAACACAGATAAAACTATGACTATGTAAAAGTCAGTTGCCAAACAGACGCTTTGGTCCGGTGCGGCACGTTTGCCGAGCTTTCTAACGCCAGGCGGTGGTCCCACTTGGAGTCTTTGCATATCGTCACGAAAGATCGGAGATGGCTTTGCAGCCGACATTGCATCCTTTTCTTTCTCTCCCTTTCGACGTTGGTGGCTAGCAATCGACTGGGTGGTGGTTGCTACGGAACGTATGTGTGTGTGTGTGTGTGTGTGTGTGTGTTCTTGGCAGCATTTCCATTGCCACGTTATCGTTCGAGGCAGCAACTGGGAAGCTCATCGTTCGAGGACTCCTCGGTTCCTCCCGGTTGCGTTTCTCTATTTTCGTTTTGTGTTTTTTTTTTCGTTCGTTTTTGCTTAAACCAACTCTTCAACAATGCGGTCGTCCGTTGGTATCGCACAAGGAATGGCTGTCCGGCCATTGATAGGCAAAATGACAAGATGATGTCGAATCGTTCGTCGTTGGTTCGTATTCGCTAGAAGGCGATCACGACTCCCCGTACCACAGTTTGATGGCATAGAAATTGAATCTAATTTATTCTCGGGGTGGGGGAACAATCCTCCTTTTCCTGTACCTTTCTCCTACAAGAATCTGCCTTCCTGACTATCTCATTTACTGCAAATGAGAAATGCAGATACACTCGCCACTCAAGTGCAAACTAATGCGAGCACCGTTGCGGGGCATTCCGGGGTATCATAAAAATCAAACAGAAGTTTGGAACGAATAAAAAAATCAATTTCCTTTGTAAGCGGGTCATAACGGGACTCGTTCGCAGCCAGGCTCTGTTTTGAGCGCGATCGTAGATTATATTGCGAACGATTAAATGCGATGGTGGAAGAAGGAATTTTCATGAGCACCATTCTTCCTTCCTGCTGACTGCTGGCCCCCATGCACCGGAAATGGGAGACGAACGAAAGATCCCTTGCTGCTGTCTCGACAAGCGAACCAACCGGGCATGGTCGTCGGAAGTTGAAGTATGTAAATATTAAACTTTTATGATCATAGAATTACCCAGACCCCAAAAAAAGAGAGAGAGAGAGAGAGAGAGAGAGAGAGAGAGAGAGAGAGAGGGAGAGAGACTGAGACAGATCCTGCACCAGGCCCCCTGGCCCTGGCAATAGAAAGTCATTATGCTGCGAGCCATTAAATGGCGTTCGTACGGAAAGCATCCATCCCGTTGGCCCCGTTTGGCGTCTTTATGCTGTGTGTGTTTGCTCTACCACAGACCGGACTGTACCGAAAATCCCGGGGTCTCAGCCTGCCCGGTCGGTCGGTCATAAAAGGTTAGACGCACAGCAGTGTGTCTAATTTTCAATGAACATTCCGGACTACGTCTCGATTGCTCTTGGCTAAATTTTGCATCTCTCGACCACCGTCGTGCAGTGGCAACTGCTTCACCCTTCAAATAAGCAGTAGCAGGAGTAGACAGGAAGCTCCCATCTTCAACAGTAGCAGCAGTAGCAGCAGCAGCAGCAGCAGTTGTCTACAGACAGAAACACACAAAAGAGGACTGGCACTTTGGGATCCGACTCTGCTCGTCCACCCGGGCCGGTTGATGCGGTGCTTCAGTCTTTACGAGCAATAAACTTTTACCCACCCTTCTGCTGGGCCTCCGTCCCCCCCCAAGTAGTAGTAGATCCTCTATCAAGTTCAAGCCATTGGCTGCGAATGCGTCAGTCCAGCTGCGCCAAACGCTTTCCGTTCCCCCCCCCCCCCCCCATTCTTTGTCTAAACTCCCCCCAACAATGGTGCGTATTGTGGTACGGATGGAACTCCGGACTCCGGTTGGTGGTTGTGCGACATAAAAAAAAGAGATAATAGTGCATGCGGGGCCTTTGATTCGAGGAGCAGAACAGCAGAGCAGGAGAGGGTACATGCTCTACTGATGCTGTGACATGTTTGACATTTCCGTGTTTGTTCGTCGATGGTATTACTCAATGAGCTTATATCTTATATCATTACCATTAGCTTTGAGATTAAACATTATCAATTTGTTTTGGGAAAAACTGGATAAAACGTTGAAAAATATTACAACATTCTAATATAAGAAACATTTTGCTCTGTTGCTTAGCAAAAGGTAATTAAAAAAAAACATTCGCACACTGAAGTCACATTTAACAAAGTAGCCCTTACATAACATTCGCCCTTTAGAAGTTCGCTTCTAGTGCTCCAAGGAAAGGGCAACATTGCGCAATACTTTGTATGTACGTACATCTCATCTCAGCAGACAAGTGCGCTGTCGGTATGAAGTGACTCTTGTAATGGGGGGATATAAAAAAAAATATGAAAGACAAGTCCACAAGCGCATCACACACACACACACCTGCTTTTGAATCATCTCCGTAATGGCCTCCAATGGTTTTGCAATCCAAGGTACTGGCGGTAAGGACACGGCAGGCAGGGAAGTCCACGAGGGGGTCGAGGGGTTTTATATAAAGAAGAAAGTTAGTTTCCTCCAATATTCCAAACCAAACATAACCGCATACCCGTCCACCACCGACCCATACCCATAGATTGACCTATCTAAAAGGGGACCGCGCCTGGCATCATCATCGTCGTCGTCGTCGTCGTCGTCGTCGTCGCAGTCATCGCCATCGTCAGATGAATGCCCTGGCCACTGGTCCACTCCCTCCGTAATCGTACAAACAGAAACTTCCCTTCCTACCAGTCTTACGTCACCACCCCGAATGAAGGGGGTTGTTCACTTTTCTCGCAGTCGCTGGTCCAAGGACTGCCATTGCTCCGAGAGCTCCGAGAGATCCCGGGATCCAATCCACCACCACCACCACCCAACGCCAGGGCCATTTGAAAAGGCCAAGGATGGGGGACGGGAGGGATTATCATAAAAAGTATTACATTTTCCCGCATTTTCTTTGCCCACGAGAACCGACCGAACGAACGAACGAACGAGGTGGCGCCGCATGTCGGTTGGGATAGTTTTCCCATTCCGTCCGGCCACCAGCCGCACCGATGAATGGGACAAAGGGCCCGCCGGCCGTGGAGATCAAGGAGAGCCCCGCCAGAAACGGGGAGAAGAAAAAAGGAAGTAGAAAAGAAGATGGAATTGCTTGACCTGACGGCGGATGCTGGACTCTTTTCTATTTATCTTCGGATAGAATAATTAAACATTTCGCAATCAACCACCGCTCCTCCTCCCAGTTTCCCCCATTTCCCTCTCTCTCTTCGACCATGCGTTCCTTTTGACTCTTGCTTTCAACGTTGTAAATCAAACGAACCGAACCTTAGTCCCGGGGTGGTTTTCTTGTGCCAGTCTTTCTGGCAGGAGGCTACAGAGCAGAAGCTTTCCTTGCTGGAAAGGGGGTGCGGGGGGGGGGGGAGGGGGGGGGGGCGTTCGAGAACACGCGGTACTGGTAATGAAAAGGTTTGCTGCATCGTTGCTGCTGCTGCCACCACTTCATGCATTTGTAATAATCACAAAAGTCCTATCAACTGTCCGATTATGATGTGCATGAAAATGATTTACCCAAGTCACAGTGTGTGTGTTTTTAAGCCAACCCCCGTGCCAGCCAGACAGGTTATAAAGGTTCACATCTGGGGCATGGCATCGTTTTTTTTTTATCGTGGCCTACTGTGTTATTGCTCATCAAAATCATGTTCGTTGGTGCAATAAGCCACGCGAGTGCTACATTAACCTCTACCCAGCATTCGCCCGGACTACTGGATGGAGAGAAGGGCGCAAGCAGGCAAGCAAAAAAAACCAACCAATAGTTAATCGCTTTATTTCGCATCTCGAACCTGTGATGCGATGTGATTAAAATCAACAGACTGAACTAGGATTATGTTCCCATGTTGCTCACCAAAAAACCCAAAATATCTCCCGACAAACGGCAACCGGCGAACAAACTCCAGTCCGTAGTCCATCATCCCCGGGACCCCGGGTTGCCCCTCCTCCGCGTGTAGTCCCTTTCTTGATCCCGGTCGGTTTTGTTTCGGGAGTGTGAGTGTCTTGGACCTAAAAGTGCCAAAAATCATTCCCACTCACGATCCTCTCTCTCTCTCTCTCCTCTTTGTCCTGCGCCGGGTCGATGCGGGGGTTTTGCGAGGGAGAACCGCCACGAAATTTCTAATTTCCTGGGAGTCATTAATTTTCTTTCTTTGCGCAATTAGACCGGGGGACCTGGCGAACGTCGCTCGACGTTCGACTTTTCCGTCCTGTTGTGCTGCATGCATGATTTGAAATAACATTTCACACGAGTAGCAGCCGCCGCTAGCTTGATTTATAGTTGAATTCCTTTCTAATGACTTGGAAGGGTTCGCCTCTGGTGCGGGTACTAGTCCCCGGGACAGTCGCACATTTGCTCGGCGATGACCACAGTTAATGTGCTTTTAACGTTTGCTAAATATGCTCCAAAAGTTCACTTTAAATGGTTTCTACTAACAGCACCTTTGGACGAGTTTCCGGAAGCTTTTCCCTCCCTACCCGTGTTTTCATCGACAACAATCGAGGAAAGCCCGCCTCGAAACGTTTCCCCGGAATCGTGGCTATTGGCCACAGTTCCGACCAACTCTAACCAACGCAACGCAACGCAGACCAATCGAGAAGGGTAACACCGGTTGGGGAGTGGTAAAAGCGGCGGGCAAGGGCAGGGCCATGTCCCCTTTTGCCGGAGCGCCTGATGGTGGTACGGTTGGCCGGGTCCCGGGTTAAAAGGAATCGGGGTCGTTGCTGCTGCTGCTGCTGCTGCTGAAAGCATTCGCGGTTGGTACGGTGTGGTGCTGGCTCCTGGTGGTGGTGGTGGTTGTGCTGTTAGAGAAAACTATTAGAAAATGAGGGGTACAACACTCCGCCCTGACACCGGACACGACCCCTTCCTGCCACCCTTGCGTTCCCCTTAACCTCACAAACCTTCTTGCTTGTTGAAATCGAACGCAAAGAACCCTATTCCGTGCACCCTTCTCTTCGAGTGTGTGTATGTGTGCAGCGTTCAAGCTAAGCTTAGCCCCCGGTGGTCAGTAACTGCCAGCACAAACCCGGAGACTGTCCTGGACGACGAGGACGACGACGAGGATCTAATGCTACCGTTGGTGGTGGTTTCACCCGGTACCCGGCAAAGGTTTTGTTGTTAGTTTAGGTAAAACTAAGGACCGCTGGCCACCTACAGGGTAGGGTTTGGCCGCAACCCCCCCCTGCCGGAAAAGGGTGAAAAGGGGGTGGCTTGTCTTTTTTGGGTTCTTTTCTCGGACCTCGGAAACCGGAGTTCACGGAGAAACGTCACGAGAATCATGAACCCCTCTTGATGCTAAGGCGATGATGACGGGGCCCCGGCTTCGAGGTCCGGGTTTTTGGAACCCCCCCCCCCTCACCTGCCACCTGCCTGGGAACAACTGGGATGAATGATTTTTCGTTGGGGAGGGGGAACATTTTCCCCTCGTTGGGTCATTTGTTCGCCTTGTAGTTTGCGTAAAGTTCGAGTGAGTTCGAGCGAGTTCCCGTCGTCTCTCCTCGTCTTGTCCCCGGGTTTAGTCAGATGAATGACAAGGGTAAGGTAAGAAAATAGGTGGAGGAGACTGGAGAAGGGTAGGAAGCATTGCCACAACGAACGAACGGAGAACTCCCGGGCAACCGATGCTACTGCTGCTTCTGGTTTCGGGTGAGTGCGGTTTTTGGGGTACCAACTTTGGATGGCAACAAGGCAAAGGCACCTCTCCGGGTTCACTGTGGGGCGCTCTGGGGAACTTTGCAGGATGGAGCACCCCTCCCACCCCCTGGTGGATGGAACCACCAACAAGCGTTCGGGTACGTTCTAAGAACGGAGCGGAGATTGGTACGAAATTTTGTGCTGAAATTACTAATTTATAGTTTTGAAAACTGCTCCAAAGGGGAGGGGACGGAGGAAGGAAGGAGTGGACTGTGGTTGGTACTTCGGTGTCCTCCCTACTACTTCTGCATTTCCACGAAATGCCAGACTAACTCGTGGACAGCAGGAGGAAGCAGCAACACTTTTGGCCCCTGACAAGACCCTTTCCCTACCGGGATCGGGAAAGGAACATGGGAAAGGAACGCTGGAGTGTGGCCACATTGGCACTCGAGCTCCAAGGTAGCAAACCCCGGGAACAGCAGTGAGGGGAATATTAGAAAATTTGGGAAACTATCAAAGTTAAAACGCTTCGAGGTAGCTGGCGCAGTTTGTCGGTTGTAGTTTTGCGACCAACCAACAGACCAACCCACGACAGGAGTACGTTGTTTAATAGCCATTGAAGGCGGGTTTTTCAACGAAGCACCGAACACGCTCTAAAAGCTCTCTCTCTCTCTCTCTCTCTCTCTCTCTGTTATTGCTGCTGACGGGCGAGTTAATGTGGGAATTCGTTTCGAGGAATTCATTTCCCGGAACAGAGAGAGAATGAACCCGGGATTGAAAGCTAAAAAGCCGGCCCTAATTTAAAATCTA
Source organism: Anopheles darlingi (assembly GCF_943734745.1). Lineage (NCBI taxonomy): Eukaryota > Metazoa > Arthropoda > Insecta > Diptera > Culicidae > Anopheles > Anopheles darlingi. The sequence goes on along the minus strand of NC_064874.1, from coordinate 32,175,612 downwards.
TCAAAGCAGGCCTATGTCACAGCGTTACAGCCCCAACGTGCCATTTGGTCCTATTGGGGTCCTGTTACAGTCCGCTACCGGTCTTAAAACACGCACATAAATCGGCCACAAAACCAACAACAGAATCGCGTTGAGTAGCGTTCTGGCGGTGGCCACCTCTCTCATGGCAGGATCTAATGCTGCCGCAGCATAATCAAGACACTGACACACAGCACCACCACGAGACAAAACGGACACAAATGGACACACACCGTTGTGCTCGTGCAAATGCATTTGCGCTGCCTGTTTGGGGAAACATATCTCTTCTACATAAATATTACTAATGCATTTTCACTTCCACTATACCGGGACTCCCCGGGGATGGGGAGAGTAATGCATCGACCACCATACACGTTACGACGTGGCCACATTACACGCACGGTGTGCACGGTGTCCATCATCGAGCGGCCAGAGTTGGCGCTTCGCTACAAACCTCCGCCTATCAATCTCTATTGCTGTGTGCATCCGTCAGCAGACCTCCAATCCAAGGGTTGGCCCCCAAGGGTAGTGTGTGCATCTTAATTGAAGTTGAACTGATTGATATTTATTATCGCGAAGCTTTTGCAATGGTAATGCTGTGATGCTATGATGAGAAGGTAGCTCATAATGAGCACCTTGAAATGGTCCGGTTTTTCGTGCGGCTGTCCGATGAGCTGTTCATCCTCGTTCTTAATCAGCTCAAGCGGATATCGCGGGCTCTCGATAGCACACCGCAATATGCTGCTTATAGATTAGCGTAAAATTGTCGTTTGAAATCGGCGTCGGGGGTCGCCACCATTTTGCAAAGCGTCCTTGGCTCCCCGATAAGCGCTCCCATGAAAACTCTGATCCACGCTCGCCCGTTTCTGGTGCTCATGCGGTTCTATTTGTACTTATTGATTTATTTGGTTACGGTTCCGGCCGAAAAGTGAACCGAACCGTCGCTTGAACTGACATACAGAGCAGGAGGCTCGAGAGGTCCGATACCGTCACATGTTCGATCCGATCCGGACGACGACGTTGCAGCAACAACAGCAACGTTGCCGTGCAAGCACCCTTCTATCGTTGACCGTTTTCGTTGAAAAACGGTCCGCGCGTCCCCGGATGAAACGTATTAGTGCGGACGCGAACGCGAACATTCCCGCATTTCCGCGATCCGCGACTTTCTTTTTTTTCAATGTGTAGCTCAATGTTGGCAGCCTTACCGGACGGGGGACATTTGCCCGGTGCACACACACACAGACACACACCCGAACTGTTGACCTGTACCGGAAGGAATCGCGAGAGAAGCGACTGCTTCCTGGCACATGGAACGGTCTCTCGGCAGTGAGGCTCGGTTCGGTGATGATAATACTTGATTACAAACCAACCAAACGGTCCAAACGGCCTCCCCGAGAGCCCAAAGGGGCCAACGGCAGCAGCAGCAGCAGCAGCAGCAACGTATTGTTCGAACAACGAGCAAAACATGGTTCTCAACGCTCGGTTCGGTCAGCTCTGGGGGCCTCTGGATCACGCCTTTCGGGCCAGCCTCGTCCTCTCGGCCTAATGGCCAGCGAAATGCAATCCCGCCAAGGGTTCCCAGGCCAGGCAACGCCTGTCCGGGGCGTTGGGAGGCAAATGATGCGTGATGAACCAAGGAAGGACGCTTGGAACGGACGACCAAGCGGACGACCGGGAACCGAATGCACTTTCTCGGGCTATGCAACTGCAGCAGCAGCAGTAGCAGCCGTAGCAGTAGCAGCTGGTGCTGCTGCATCCGCAGTACGCCAACACAGCGGGATCGATTGGGGGTTTTGTACAAAACGCAACGGAGCCCATAAAGCAATACATAACCCAGGGGGTGGGAGAGGGAGTGCATTCCTGCACAAATGCACCACCCCCGGGTGGCAATTGGTGTGGCAGAGAGGCACTGAGAGCACTCAGTGCGCGCCATCCGGAAGCATCGCCGGTCCGGAATCCCTTTTGAATTGAATTTTTCACGTAGGCCCCAAAGCCGCCACCGGTCCAGGCAGTAGATCCGGGCCGTGGTGGGGTGGGTGTTCGGTTTTGTGAGCAAGCACAGCGCATGAAAGCAGGAAGGCTTACCCATCGCCGGACGGTCCGATTGCGTGGTGACCGACGGCGACGACGACGACAACGACGACGACAACGAGGTGGTGATGGTGCCGGATGTGAGGTTGCTATTTTCAACCCCAAACAGCTCTGGGCGGATGTGTGTGTGTGTGTGTGTGGCATGGTGGTGGCTGGCAAACGGGGTATCCACTCCACCATCCCTTCCGGATCATCAACGAAAAGATGTATGCGTTCGCCCGTTCGGTACTCTGGCTGGTCGGGCTGCACTGCACTCATGACCTCGCTCCTCGTTGATGAGATAACTCGGAACTGCATCGTCGTCGTCGTCGTCGTTGCACCAACCAACATCGCAGGATCAAATGCATCCACAAACGGACTCCGGACTCCGGGAGGTCAGCACCGTTGCACCCAACGTCAGACCTCGACACACACACACACACAGTCTAAAGGGATGTATGGTCGCCATACACAACACAACCAATACTAGACGAAAGGCACACACACGAAGGCACGCACGCAACATCCGACATGGCCGATCCTGGTCGGTCGATTCTCGTCAGCAGTTTCAAAACAGGACAAACTGCATACTGCGTGTGTCTGTGTGTCTGCGTGTGTGTCGCTGCACCACCACCTTCCCGGGGTGGGTGGAAAAACACGGACGAGATGGATGAAGATGAAAAGTGCATGAAAATTATTTGCAGCTCGCGGCCCTCCCCCCCAAATTGAGGACCCCACAGCACATCCGCACATCCGAAAGCCGCACATGGTCGGGAAAATGTCGGCCTCCCGGACATGTTGGAGTGCATATAAATATGCATCTGAAGGTTGGAAAATTTACTGCTTTTTTCAATTCCACTCACGAGCCCCGCGTACCGTGAACGGGTGCCCATCGTCCGTACAAGGGTCATCTAGTGCACCCAATGCGCCTCGAGCCTACCGACGAGCCACTCCTCTGTCAAATGCATCAAAACGCATAAATTTTTCCGCGGAAAAGTGAGATTAAAATTCGCGCGAACGCGAATGGTTCGGACTTTTTGTGAAGGGAGGGGGAGGGCCACCAAATGGTGGTTATTTTTCCGGGAGATTTGTTTTTTGTTTTTGGGATGCAGCATTAGCACTCTCTGCCTGTTACATTCACATTTATGCTTACAACAAAACACATCCATAAACCTTACTCACCTGGAAAAGATTTTTTTCGGAGGACGCTTTTCCAACCGAGGAAAACACTTCGGAACACTATGAGCTTCGGCAGAAGAGGCTCACTGCTTCGAGAGGGCCTCACCTCGTCTTCCACTGGGGTCCACTGTTGACGCGAGACTGATGATCCTAGTGAAGGCGAAGAGAAAGACAAATTTCGGAGGAAGTGACTCGAGCAGAGAGCAGCATCTTCGAAGATGCCGAAGACCAGTTCCGACCGGAACCCGTTTCCAGAACCTCTCGCTTACCGACGACAGAAGACAGATCCTCACAGATTCACATAGGGGTCAGCGTGTGAAAACACACACACACACACAGGCGACGGGGTCTCGACTTAAACCGTTTTGGTTCCCGGGTTTCGACCCGGACTGACCACTTTTCCCCCCCTCACCCAGGGGGAAAACCAGTACCACAATCCCAGTCGTTCTCGTTCTCGATCCCGGCGAGAATAGATTGAGACGGTTGTTTCTTTCTTGTTCTCGGTGTGACCGGGACTTCTGGTGCACTGCTGGCGGCCGCTAATGCGTCTTTGAATATCGTCTAATCATTCGCGTATCGCTTCGCGAGCGGTGTTGGCTATTGTGCTGCACGTTCAAAACCATCCTTGGGTGTAATCCGATTTCCCCCGTCCAAGTAGTCCATTTCCTTTTTGCGATCTTCTATTGAGCCAGCCTGTGAGAATAGTGTTCACTGCGCTATAAACCGGCGTGTAATGCTGCACGAATGCCGCAGACGCACTCTGCAGACGCAGAAATTGCAATACAAGCTTTGACCTGGGTTGCGATTATGCTGCATCCCTTGTGAGTTGCGCTTTGCTGCATTCTCGCATTTTCCCATCAGGGAAATCACCTTTTCACCATCGCCGTCATCGTCTCGTCATGACGGTGATCGTCGGTGTAACCAACGGTGTGCGTCAAAGGGACCAACCGAGAGCCACCAAAGTACATGCGCGATGCATGTGCATGCATGTAGCTGGCTCTTGCGGTCAGCGGGCGAAATATAATACGCTCTAATGAGTTTCCGTGTAGCGGTGTTAGAGAAAGTTTCGCTGCGAACTGCTACTACTGTAGCTGCTACTTGCCGTGTCCCAACCACAACACAACGTCGGACGCACCACAGTTTGCGAGTAGCCTCGCTATTTGATCCACGGGATCGCCACGCTAACCAGTGCAAGCACCGGGTTCCAAGACATGGACAACCCATCAACTACGCTACGCGAACTACATGACAGAATCCTCCGTGGAGTTTGGCCCCACCGGAACCACAGCAGTACACCCCCCGGGCAGGGTTCCGTTTACTCTGACTAAAGCCGTGCCGTGGCCGTTCTCCAGAAGAAGTTTCATCCCTGTGGAGGAAAAATTTGTGTGAGAAAATAATTTGAAAATAATAAAAGTTCTGGTTGTTTCCCTTGCATTCATTATACAAACTGTAGGGTGCGGTGCAAATCTCTGCGCGGAATGGACGGGGATCCAATGTGTAACACGCAACAGCAGAAGCAGAAGCGCCAACGGTAATTTTAACTTTGCCTTCGTGGCCGGCAACTACATCGACGTTGTTCGGGGACATGAACGCAAGAAGGTCGCACGGAACTCCGGGTCTCTATCTAACGCAACCTGGAACTTTTGCTTTTCGTTAGATCGCGCGGCGTGGCGTGTGGCATGTCCGGGCGTGAATTGAATTATTTATTCAGACAATTTGCGCGAGACCTCCTTGTGGCCTCGTGTCGCGTCGTCCGGTTGAAGTCGAACATGAATTGATCCGGATCTGGTTGCCCGGTTGAAAAAGGGTGGGCCCTTGATAGGTTTGGCTTTGAGTATGGATTTTCCAGTACGGTGGTTGACTGGATTTAAGCGTTTTGCGTGCGACTTGTGAGCTTTCACTAAGCTTCTGAAGTTTCTGATTGCTACATCTTGCAAAATATTGGTCGTAGTTTCTGCTATTAAATCGAATTAAATGATTAATGTATTTCCATCGATAAACGTTCCATAAACATCTCATTTTATAGGGCCGATTTTCAAACAATATGCAGCAAAAGCATGTACAACGTCTTAGCCAATATGTTGCTTCATCTTAAGTCCGGTTGAGTGTTTTGATGTCTCAATTCTTAAATATTGATCATCAAATATGAAACACTCCAGGTTTTTTTTATTATCTCTATACTCTTTCTCTCGAATCGTTCCATATTCAAATGAATACAGAAATAGGTGCTCGTTGCTGTAGAAATTGCAACTGTTTCAATTGAAGTGGCACTGCCTATTCCTGTCTCTCTACATGGACTCTTCGAGGCCACGAGTTCTTTACCCGCGGAGATTCTTAGACAGTATTTTAGATAAATTTAGATTTCGATGAAGAAATTTAGATAAATAATAAAATGCGAACCCTGGTGCAACGCTTTAATGCAACATATCATACTGAAAAATAGTTACTATCGAAAGCTACGTCGAGTTTGTAACACCTCATATCTGCGTTTAGACCACCGGGGAGGCCAACCACATATAAAACAGTAATCAGCATTTAATAAAAGACCACAAATGCTGTGTGCTTGGTGGGTAACGCTTTGCAGCCTTGTACAACTTGTCGCAGAACTTCAAATCAAATGCCTTCTAATAATCGACTAGCATCCAACTAATCATGGCTGACTAGAAGGTAGCCGTAGCATCGGCAGCATCAGGGCAGCAGCCACAATCAATAGACCAATAACGAATACTGGCGCATAAACCGCCTGGAACCGTCTGTGCTGTCTTGTGCATTCGTAAAGGGTTTCTAGTGTGTTTGTGTATGTGTGTAGTGTTTGTGTGACAGTAGTGTATAGCTCAGCCACCCTGAATGTGCCCACACACTCACGCACAGAGCGCTCGCACGCACAGAGCGCACCACAGAAACGGCTTCGAAAGCATCGATAGCACAGGACCTGCCTGCCTGCCTGGACTGGGAGGAGGATTTTTAAACAACTTTCGGCCCCATTTAAAACAACTACCGTTTTTTCATCTAATTCCTAAAAAACGAACAAGAAAAAAACAACACGAGGAGGAGGAAATAAATTTAATACCTTTCGGGCTCTCGCTTCCACACCCACAGCCACCCATCCATCCACCCACCTACCCATCCACCCCTAGCGGTCAGTAGTGGTGGCTGCTGCGCGCGCCCTAGACGGCGATGATGACGATGATGGTGGTGCTGCTGCTGCTTCTGCGGTGACTCTTGGCCACCGCCTCCTCGAGAGAAGCCGATTAGAAGAGCGCCTCGCTTTATCGCTCCCATTTTGTTCGGAGGAGGGTGTTGAGCATCTTCTTGCACACCCGAGAGGTGACGAGATTGGTGGTGGTGATGACGATGATGCTGGTAGTGGTGGTGGTGGTGGTGATGGTGGTGATGGTGTTTTAGTAGCAGCCAGCATGAATACATTTCTTACAATGCTCCGCCACCTCGCTTCGCTTTGCGGACTTTTGCGTTCAACCGAGCACCGAACCGTTCGCCCACCCTCTCTCCAGCCCACATACACACAAACACACACACACACAGACACAACCACACCCAGGTTCACCCTTTCTCGTTCGCTCGTCCTCGGTAGTAGTTTAACAACGGCTCATTGCGCTCTAGCCGACTATTAGCATCAATGAGCAGGGCCCGTGCCCGGGCCCGGGTCCAGTCCGGACGTCATCGTCACGTTGTCGGGGTTCAGGGATTGTCCGGGTTTTAAGGGATGTTCAAACATGACTTTACTCGACTGGAACTGGTCCTTGCGCTTCGTCACCAGCCGAGACCCGAGAGGAGTAGGTGAGATGTGTGTGTGGTGGCTGCTCTTGACGTACACACCCGGCGTAACCCCCGGGTTTCATCGAGTATTCGACCAAATATTGATTCGTAGCACGTAGCCACGTAGTCTATGGAGTCGTCAATAGCGTGAGCGTGAGTGAAGTTGTATGACGGACAAGACGATGGCAACAGACTCGCTCTAAGCGGTAGTCCTTTCTGTTCCAACCTGGAGCAACCATCTCGTTGGAAGAAACCAACCGTCGGATTCACCTACTATTTTGTTGGTGGAAGCACCTTCGCGCGGGTGTTTAAACATTATAATGGGAAAATGGAAGCACTTCGCGTTCGATCGATCGCAGACCGGCTGGCTGGCTGGTTGGCGCGGCAGTTAATCCCTTTCGCGGCGGAAGCACCCATCCGTGTGCGGAGTCGGGCTTTAAAGCCGGAAGCTCGTTAATAAAATTCCCATAATAAAACCGAACGATGCATATTTGATGCATCGAACAACATTCCATTACCGGCATCGCGCCGATCGATGCTCCCATAGTGTGCCATGATGATGTGACAAATGCGTTGACAGCACTTTCATCTCACTAGCAAACAGCACATCCTGCGATGGTTGCTTTGTTCGTTCGCCAGCGAAGCCATTCCAGGGGTTTGACAGCAACAGTAACAACCGAAGAATCGGATTTAATGATGCTCGCTAGCTAAAAGCAACATAGTACAGACACACGGAGCCACCTTTACTAAGGTCACGCAACGATGTCCTTTATCCTGCGCACAACGGATCCTTCTTAGGTCGAAGCCGGTCACGCTGGAACCCATTTCCGTAACGAAACCAAAAAAGCCAGGGGACCGTTACCGGTAGCATAATAATCCGTAAATAAATTATTGTAATAAAATACTTTCAACCCCTCCGCGCCCCTCATCGGTCTCCCCAGAACATCAACAGCGGTCGAGATGCGGTGACCCGAAGCACCAGCGTTCCAAGTCCGAAGAACAAGATGAGCCCACGCTCGCTGTCTGTCTCTCTGTCTCTCCGGCATTGTGGGCATATCCCTCCATCGAGGAAAGGGTCCTGCGCCTACGCAGCCTTCCCCCAGAGAAAGAGAGAGAGCGACAGAGGGAAGGTCGGATCGATGTCATCCTCCTTCGCATAAAACAGTCCAAACAACAACAACAGCAACGACAACAAAAAGCATCAACCGAAAGCAAACATCCACAAAAGGGAATAAAATCTCAACGCACTCGAGCGCAGGCCGTCTTTACCTTGAAAGGGTTTATTCCCTGTTGGATCACTTAAGGACAGGCCAGGTCCCCAGGATGGGTTGCGCCAGCGAAGTGGGGGTGGGGCAGGTTTAGTAACACAGGACACACACACACGAATGACGCACCATTTAAGGCGCACCTTGGGAGCCAGGCTTTCAGGGAGGCTTTCCCTCAGAGTTCCTTTCGTTCGTTCGTTCCGGGAAATTTCCTGCAGAAGCCACGAACAACGACTGCCCGGGATCCTTCTCATCCTCGGCCCGAGTAACGGGGGCTGGGGCCATGTTTCCGGTGATTTCCGGGGGCTCCTCCCGGGGGGATCCCCAGGAGTGCGACCCCTTTTTATTGATGGTGCTGACGATGATGATGGTGATGGTGGTGCATAAAAAAGAAACTTTTCAAAACACTTCTTCCCCTTTCCCCGCGGGAGGGCGGGTCGTCCTCGTCCCGTGTCTGTGTCCTCGTGTCGCAGGCAGGATCGAAAGGGCAACGGTACCGACAACGGCACCACCCAGCAGCTAACCCGTAAAGTACGCGATGGTGCGGCTTACGAAAGGGACCACTGGACCGGATCCCATTGGGCGCCCTTAAGCCCGAACAAAGATGTTATGGGCCTAATGGACTGTTATGGAACGCGTAACGCGGCCTGGGGACGGGACTGACCTGAGAGAGTACGGGAATAGTTTTTATTCGCGCCACGCGTCGCACGCGGCTGAAGAAAGATGGCGCACTCCGAAGGGATTTAAAGGGTCGCTTGCCGCTCCGGTCAAACCGCCGGGGTCAGTAGCCGGGCCGGGTGGCCCAGTGCGCTCATCAACAACCGACGGGGCGGCGACCCTTCTCTCTCTGTGATCGCAACCGTCCTCTGACTGCATGCCACGCCCGGTTGTGGAATGGAATGAACTCCGCCAAGGGTTTTGGTTTTTAATGAATCCTTAGGCTTCTTCTGGGGCTGGCGGACGCCTAAGGATGCATAAAATGGTCGGAATTGGTGTACACGGACCACGTGACGAGGAGATGTGACATTACTTTGTACTTTCTATTAGTAGCGCTGCGGGTTCAAGGCGAAAGTACTAAAGGAACGTCCCGTTTTGTACGATTCATCGGGGGAAATATTGTCCGATAAGAGTGTGGATGAAGCAGCAGCAGCAGCAGTAGTAGTAGACTGATGAACAGATGTAATGCAATCGAAACTTACAATATGCTAACGAGGACATGCCGAAGACGAAGCCTAACCAACCGAGCAACGGACTCGAAAGGCGTTGTCTGGCCATGTGGACCTCATCAATTATTTATATTTTCCATTTCATCGATTTCCTATTCACTATTCCTATACGGGGACCGCTGGTCGGTGCCGGTGCCGATTCTTTATTTGCCCAGAAGATGATTTGAATGCCGGTGGATACGGCGGTGTACGGTCTGTCTCCTTGGTAAAAGGATTGTCCCTTTCGAGGGGGTCGAGGGTTGAGGGTTGAACCATGGACCACGACATCTTTCGACCCGGGACCAACCGGAACGGCCACCATCGCCAACCAAACCATCTTCTTCTCACCCCCGAAAAGCCCGGGCCCAGAGCATGGGTCAATCCCGAGAATAAATTATCCCCTCAATCCAACAAAGCCGACCTGAACACCGGAGTCCTAGGGAGTGGAAGTCGATCTATAGTCCCGACGACGACAGCGACGGACAAGTGTGTTTGCCCAACTTCGGCCGGGGTCGGCCCATTCCTCGTTTTGTAATTCTAGACCTAGACCTGAACACAAAAGGGGACACGGACAGGATATTTACATAAAATTTGATAGTCCGACAAGGGGAGTCATCCCTGGCCGGGCCAGTCCGGGCCTAACCAAGGGTGCACCCCTGAAAAAGGGTCCCATGTGTGGAAGAAGGTCGCAGGCGCCTGCCCGTCGGAATTTAATTGAGTGTCCCTCTTGACCGGCACGCGTCCTATTGTCCCGCAAATCGTGACTTTTTCCCGCATTTATTTCGGCCATCGGCACCCCCAAAATGGAATGGAAATGGCGTCAAGATGGGGCTATTTAGCAAATTAGTTTGGAGTCCGGTTGCACACAGGCACACGCACACACATGCTCTGGCCACTTCATTATAATTACTTGCTCGAACGGTCTCGCAATCGTCGCTCAAGATGACCGTTAGCTGGTTTTCTGGGAGTTCAGCATGCGATTCGGAAGCAATTCCGTGTCCTGCTTCTTCTCAACACGCGGCCTCGTGTCTTGGAGGAAAAGCTGTACCGTGAGAAACGAACCCAGAAACCTCCAGGCTGGTGGTGAAACCAGCGAAACGAGTTCCTTGTTTTTTCCTGCTGCTCCTAAGGTCATTTCAAGACGGCTGTAAAGAGTCATCGCATCGCAGACCTCACGCAGACCGGTGACCGCGGTGGTCAGACAAGAAGATGCTGACAGGATTATGCAAAACGGAACCGAAAAAAGGGGTTATCAAATATACGGACCCACCGAACCGGTTCGCGCTCTACATCTGCTACGGCTCGATACGGATCCATTCCACAGCCAGCATCCTTTAGATGACGTTTAAGAGCCGACGAAGAAGGGACCACATTCCCTTCGCACAAACGGTTACTATGATCGCTACACGGAAGGGCTCGAAGCCTATCGAACTAATCAGCCCAAATTGAAACGGCACTCAAGTCGCGCCTTTCGCGCGCTCACCATTTCACGGCATCACGTGCCATTGTTGCGCTTCGCGGACGCACGCACGGTTGCCTTCCAGTTGAACTCGCAAGCATGGCCGAACGCGTCGCCAGAGTTGCCTTTCGTGGTCGCCAGAGTTGCCGCGTGACGCGCGAAATAATTTGCTGTAATTGTTCGCGACCAATTCGCCGGACGGTAGCGCGGAACGATCGGATATTGCTTTCAGCGGGAACATGGGAAGTTAATTTCGGTGTGCATCGTTCAAACGGGCCGCTCGTGCAGCGAAGTTGCCTACCGTACACGAACATCCGCGTTGGACCGGGCTAACGAATCTTCATCATTCTTCGCGCAACGGTGGCGACCGTGATACAGATTGCAACAAAAAACACCGCGGGAAAACGAAGCCAAATGACGGCTAAGTGCGGATGCGGCGCTTTTCCGGTGGAGGCTTTCGTGTCCGTAGTCCACACACACTGCTTTGCAATTCAATTGCATTTGCATCGGCGATGTGCGGCTTCGCGGATTGTCTGGGAACGGATCGTTGGACCGTTTGACGTGCGGAGTTTGGCGTCATTCTCGGCCTCGACTTGTGGCCGTTATGGATGGATGTTCGATGGTGAAAGCCGCACCAGCAAAAGCACTGTCCTCGCTAAGTAGACAATAATGTTTTTGCTACGGCCATTCAATCACTCGATATCACACCAAAAACGGCGAATTCTGTGGTGGTTATTTTGGAGTATTGACGTTATAGATGGAAAGGATTACGATGCGCACATAGAACTATATATTAAAGCCCCTATAGTGCTTAACTTAAACTAGATATTATCCTTATATAGTGTGTCTGTGTCTGTAAGAACTTCTGACTCAGCAAGATGGTCTGAGATCTACTCTGTAATACTGTGGAGAATTTCATTACTACACAGAAAACCAATTGATTAATCTAAATTCAATCCAACCCCTATAAACCACATCTTTCTACTCTTCCATCTCTTCATCTCCATCATCCCCCTCCCACCGTTCGAAAAATGTCATCAAAATTCTACAAATAAAATTATTCCGCATCCAAGCAGCACCTCGGAGGACCTCGCCGTCTACGGCATAATTAAAACCTATCGTCAAATTATGACCCCACTCCCCTTCACCTTCTGGCACATTCTGGCACACGGTCTGCGGCCACTAATCCTGGCGCCGAGATCGAGACATTTTTCCTGGGTCTACTCGGCTACCGAGCGGTAATGTAATAATGGCGCTATTTTCTGCTCCACAGCCTGCTTGTGCTCGGTCTGATGCGTGAGGATGAGAAGAACTCCCCAGCTCAGCATGTTGATTGGTGCCGAGCGCCGATCGATGCCATCCATCCATCCATCCATCCATCATAATGAGTGTAGGCCGCTTGATGATCAGCTTGAGGTTGGTTTCAGTTTCAGCGAGCAAGGCGCTCGCTCCGCTGCTACCTCCTGTCATCGGCAGCGGCATGTTTGATGGATGTGCCCCGTTGCCGAGGCCAAGAAAATGGGCAAGCTTTGAAATTTCAATTTCGTTGGAGCGGGAAAAAATTTAATCAAGCGTAATGAATGACATGGACCCTTCAGTGCCGACACATCATGTGACATCAGAAACTCCCCTGGAATGAGCCACACATACACACACACACAAGCATCTCATGTAGTCTCCCCTGGGGAGGGCGTTTCATCTAGTGCTCCGCATCCGGGCAATAGTATATCCAGGTCTAGCTCTCCCCATCCAAGGAGTCGTCGTTCCAATTTTAAATCCTAAATTTCCTAAAGTAGAAGCCGAAAATAATTTATTAGTCACCGAAACTGGAGACTATTCTCCAGAGGAGGGAGAGGGGCGGTGGGTAAGGGACATGGCAATCGGAAAAATGGCGGCAGCTTTGTGGCTTTCATTGGCCGAGGACGGGGATAAATTATGTGGACGAAAGGTTCTCAAACCCCCCCAGCAAACCGTGCTCACTGTTCCGGAGTGTTCGGGGTGTATTGCTACTCCTGAATTCCGAGTTTTTGCTTCCTTTTTTTTGGTGAGAGAGACGAGAGCGAGATGATAAAGCCTCAGCCTTGGATCTAATCTATCTTGAGCGAATTACAACTAATGAATATGTATGTGGCGTCTTTTCGGATGTAAACGAATCACGCTTCTGCCCCTTGGACCCAAAGCGGATTGGACCGTATCCTTGATGCAAAGCATCGGCAGCAGCAGCAGTATGGGTGTCCGATTGACGTGACGATGAAGGTGGAGTGGGCGATCAAGGGATGTTGTAATTATTTTCCCTACAGCCAACGTCCGCCGTCGTTCCATTTGGCGTCTCGTTCGTGACGCAGATAAGAAACAATATCTTCCATCATCGAATACCCTCCTTTGGCATCACTGCCGAATGCCAAGTATTGCCACCGGCAGCAGCAGCAGTAGCAGCAGCAGTAGTAGTAATAGTAGTGAGGGGATTTTCCCCGAAATAAATTGCTTTCGTTTGTAAATCACTTTCCGGGCTGCTGCTGTTGCTGCTGTTGATGCCGAAGAAGACCAAGAGATGGCCAAGAGATGTACTGGTCACTGGCGGCATACGGACTTGCCCCCGGGGGGACTGTAGAAACGGAGGACTTGAGAACGAGAAGGTCCGTTATTTGCGGGCTATTGAAATTAATAATTCTTCTGGCCAGCGTTTTCTCACGTCGGCCTCACCGGCGGTTTTTGGTTCGGTCGAGTAGAGGATGGGATGGTGGCCAATCGGTTTCCGGTTTCCTGCGCAAAAGGGTTGGCCAAAACCCAAACCCGAAACCCCTCACCTCGACACCACCAACGCACGTAGGCAGAAGAGAAGTTGTCCTTTCACCGTGCGTCGGTCCGGACTTGTTCAGCAAACAAGTCAATGAGCGTAACGGCCCCCGGGGTCCGTGTCCTGCTCCTTACGCACGACCTCTCCGTCTCCTCCCCTCAGGAGAGGGTGGTTGGGTTGGTGTCCTTTGAAGAAAATTAAGGCCCGGATCTGAAATTACCATTATTTTCCCGCACCGGGTGAAAGGTTCGCGCTCGGGGGCCTCCACTGCTGCTGCTTCTGCCACTGCTGCTGCTCCTGGAAGAAAACCCGTTAAACCCTGGGTGGGGGGTGGGTTTATTTATGAAGGAATTATTGTTAGTTTTCTCAATTTTTATTCAAATGAAGCGACGGGCAGGAAGAAAGGAAGGGTGCTACGATTGAAGACGAGCGTAGAAAATGCGTAGAAGGCTTGTTGGTCCCGAAGGGTGTCGGCCACACACACACACACACCAAGGGCTGCCAGGAGCCACGGGTGTGACGCGTGCCTTCGCGTTCCGGGTGGAGGGTGCTGGCGTTGTTACTGCGCTTGACCGCGGCCATGAAGGGGCCACGAAGAACAGGAGAGGGTGACACTTGCAAAATGGCGTCACGAGAGAACGGAACGGGTAAAAGGACCAAATCCTCAGCCGTTTCTGAGCGGATGTTGGTCTCCTGCGAAAGGACCGAAGACGAAGCACTTTTACCTTAATACACCCTCGACACACACACACACACACACACAGACGGATGGATGGAGGGTGTTCGGAGTGTCAGTTGTGGTATTAAGATAAATGATGCAATTTGGTGATGGTTTAACGAGCCAACAGCTTCCAGATCCCGGAGGCCCCCGGTGGCCCCTCCTGTCCAGAACGCAAAAGTGCTGTATCATTTGGTGAAAGGAAAGGAGAACGTAACAGTGGCAGGGAGTTCTAGCTGCTTCTAACGAAATGCTTCGTTGTCGTTTTGTAGTGGCTCTAGTGGTGGCAGCTGCTTTGGTCAGCATTTAAAACGATTGCTAATAATATAGAGTGGAGCGTTGCGCTCATAATCACAATATTTGTCTAAAGCTACGATAAACGGCTTTTCTCCATCTAGAGCTGGATTCCAACTGACCAGAAAACCGAGAAAGAAACAATGAAAGACAGACAGACAAAAGAGAAGAAGAAGAAGTGCGCCGGACCGGACCAGCTCTTGAGGCGAACATTTCAATAAATCACCTCGCATCCGGATTCCCAGATTCCGGTTGGTCCGTCAACCTGGCAGGCTCCAGCCGGGAGGCAAGAACCAGGGAACCGTAACAACGCTCCTCATCACCAAACATTGCTGTTACCTAGTTCAAAGGGACCCCGTTCGTGGTCGTCGTCGTCGCTGCCAGTCAAAACCAAACCCTCCGCAAAACATCTCTGCCACGTCAGTTGAGAGAGAGAGACCCATCACACGGACCAGCCAGGGGGCCTACACACACACACACACACACACTGCGCCGTCGAAAAGCCGTCGCTCCATAAATTGCATCCATCCATTTATCAAAGCCTCGCTGCCGCGCTGTCACTTTCGCGAGCGCCACCATTCAAAAACCCTTCCGTTCGTTCGTTCGCGTCCACTATGCACTGCAGTTGCAGCTGCAACGCTGCAATGGCCAATGCAATGCCCCGAGCGGCAGCTTGCAGTGAACAACCACCAGCCGGCGGGGCCACGGAGGGAAGGACGGAAAAAGTGCATGTTTTTGGCCGGGAGACATGCCAAACTAAAACGTAGTTCGGTGATGGCGGCCGTACCGAGCACCAACAAGCCGTCAAGCGTATTTCTGGTGCATTCTGGTGATGGTGGTGGTGGTGCATCCAGCACAAATGCAGCACACGCTGCGCCTCATGTTGTTGAGCCCTTGTTCGAGTCCCTCTAATCGCAAAACTTTTCAGCTGGACTCGCGCTCGGCTCCAGCACGCCGCTGCCAATCGCAGCCAGCCTCTGCGGTCCCTATAGCAACGCGCACACATCACGCTTGTGTGTTTGTGTGTGTGTGTGTCTTGCTGGGGGGGCTTGCTTCCGGAATCCGGTCCGGATAGCAGCAGCAGCAGATCGCGGGCATTGCAATTTTGCGAAGGATAGAAATTTGCCAACGTGCATTTCGGAGCACACACACACACAGCGCAAATACAGCGCCCCTGCTCCATCCAGTCACACCCTTCTTGCGTGTTCACGTTTGCGGGAAAGTGCATCCGGTGCCAGGGTTGCCAGCCATTGTGCGCTGCCGTTGCGCACCGGCCGCATGCACCGAGCACCGAGAGATGCGCTGATGTACGCGTGTGCATCTGGGTTGATGGTGAGCGACGCCTCGGTTCGGCTTTGCGTTTCTCCCTGTCTGTTTTTTTTTGTTGCTGTTTTGTTGACGAATAGCGAACTCCGCGAACGTGGCTCGATGATGATGGTGATGGAAAAAGGAAGATAGAAAAAACCAACAGAGGGTGGATGGCATGAAATGAATGGCATCAATCGCGGCGATGCGCCGGAACCTTCCCGGCCAGGGCCGGTGCAGTGCAGCGAGAGGGAAAATTTATCATCCCGTTGATGAGTCGCTGAAAAGTGAGGCTGGCCGACAGATTTCCTGTTGCGATTTCTGCTGGACTGCGCGACAACGTCCACTCGATGCTGCTCGAGTCAGTGAGCCAGCCAGCAACCTTCGCGAGCGTGAAATCCGTGGTTTTCAATTCTATAGAACATAATTAATCTCACTTCTTGCGCCGTGCGCCGTGCAGTGGTGGTGGTGAAAGAAGGAATGCTGCTAAGGAACGACGAGACGACGAGACGACGGGACGCGGGCAGTACGCACGCGCTCATCACGCACGCAGAGGTCCTGATAAAACCCTATCAACGGCCACGCGTCCCACGTCAGTTCCTTTCCAGCGTTGCGACGAAGCGGACATCATGCCAACAGTGCGGACATCCTTCGAGTCGACTTCAGCAAAGCTTCCGGCGACGAAAGGTCCTTTTTTCGGGCCGAAAGCCCGCCACATTATCCTTTCGCTCGTTCGCCCGTTCGCTCCGCTAGCGTTCAACAGAGGCCGTTGCTACTGGTGTGTGCGCAAGGGGAAGGGAAAAAAGGTTTTCGAAAAAGCCCATCCCCTCCACCAAGACCGCACGCGGTTCCCTTCCAGAAATCCCTTCCACTTTTCTCACTCGTGCGTCACTTATGTAGTCGAAGGATTCCCCTCGCCGATGTGGACAGAGCATCACTTCCCCCTCGAGTGGAGTGAGGCAAAGGAGAACTTGCAGATTAGGACAAGGGGTGGGGGTTGATAAGCAGGAGAACACACATTTCCCCTTTACGGCGGCTCGGATGCGGGAGTTTTCCCTTTTCTTCTCCTGGCTTTTTTCTTCTTTTATCAGAATGTCTAATGCGAGGGGCATGCTATAAACGCGGATACAGCCGTCTAATCATATGTTATCATGTTTTACATTTGTTTCTTTTCCGAAATGGCGCTGTTTTTCGTTAATAATCAACTACTTGTATCAGTTTTCTTGAGAATCTCAAGAGTTGATTATGCTTTTTTAGCTTTACTTAGTAATAATTTTATGAAGTTTTATTGAATTTGCCGTTGCTGTGCTATTTTTCATTGGAAATTAAGATCTAGCTTTTGTTTTAAAAAACGTTTCTTTCTTGAAGTTAATTACTAACATAGTAAGAAACTGCCTGTATAATACGCTTCCTCTTACATTCTTGCGCATTTCTTTGAAGAAAAATCAAATAGACCGGTTTTTAACCAACAATTGCGTTAAAAAGAAAAACAAATAATAAAAATCGCCATTATGTTAAAAAAAAAGAAAACATCATTGAGCTGGTCGATGCTCATCATTCTCTTCGTCCTACCAAACGATAGTATGACGTGAGGAGTGTCTATTGCATCATTAAGTTTTTATGATCGCTCAGATACTGCTGTATGATTATTCTTATGGTATAGATAGAACTATTTTTAGAAAGAGTTATCGACAGGTCGAATAATTCCAGAGAGTAAAGTTGAATAAGTAAACGTAAATACAGTCTGCTTATCCCTATTTTATTTTTAGTATAACTTTCTTCTCGTTTCTTCTTTCATACCCTTAGTATGGCCTATAGTTCGGTATCCTGTTGTCATTACTGATAAAAAATCTTTGACAGATATTGTACTAGACAATCAAAATTTAAAAAAATCATTTTTAAAATTCTTCATTAAAGTTTATCAAGTTTGCAATACATTCATGAAATTTAAATTCTTAATCATTCCTTAACGAACTACTATTTTTGTGCGGAAAATTTCAACAAACGCAATAAAGCAATCACCAAGCGTATGAATTCTATGAAAGAGCGCCCCAAAGGCATTGACAATCAATGCGGAATGCAATCGAGCGAGAATAGAAAGATGTCTTGTAGGAATACATTAACTATGACATGCAAATGCACCTGTGTCGATCGTTCAATGTTATGGCGACAGTTAAACAGTCCGTCAACATCAACGGCACTGGAAATCGACTAATGACACGGAATATCTGCAGTGCCACGGTTTCCAGATAAAAGGTAACACAGGCCCCCGTCCCTCAACAATACCACCCGCAGGCCACCCTGTAGCGCATATGTCACCTGAAGAGACGGGCACTGTAATGGCGAAGTTGCGAGTAACACGAACAACGTGCAATCTGGTGGTGCTGCCTCCCCAGCTAGCGAGCGCCACGTCCCCATGCCGTGCACATGTTCTTAGGCTTCACCAGAACCCCCGCACGAACTCCACTAACCCATCCCTACCCATCCGTGCGCGGAAAATGGGGATCCCAAGGCCTTAACCAATGCCTTCATTAGTCTCCGCGCATACCTGCCTCGTGCGCGACGCAGGACCATCATCAAACCACCGCGTGGCCACCCCAATATCGGAACCGAACCCCCGGGA
>NC_064874.1:32084402-32154402 GCF_943734745.1 Anopheles darlingi | reverse complement strand
TTCAGTCGTCATCATGTGTAAAAGCAAAGAGCAAAGCGTTGTGAGGAGATGGTGAGTTCTAATCGGAAAACAATAATCCATTCTGGTGCCGCTGTGCTGTGCGATGCAAGACCATCATCGAGCCATCGCTTCTAGGCGGCAGCCCGTTGGTGCGTCTACTACATTGTCTGGAGGCGTCATCGTCGTCGTCGCCGGCTGCGCTGGACTACGCGAGCGCACACCAGGTAAGTCCGTAGCGATTAGTGACCACATCACATTTCTAGGGATCTCGCGGAAGAGGGGTGGTCTTAGCACTGTGCACTATGCTTTTGTCCGATGGACAGTCACTTTGCCTGCCTGCGCTATCGGTTAATGTTCATCAACACGTCCATTTCTCCATCACAATCCACCAACCCTCCGTGCGGGGATCAGCAGCTAGTGCTCTAATTTATTCATAAATCACGTAAAGACAATTACACCCGCGCATTCCGGACGAAGCATTCCGGTGACGGTGGTGGTGGTCCTGGGTACCGGGCCACCAGCACGAGAAGGTTCGTGTGCGAGAAAGACACCCATTTACCGGTAGCCTTCCGTGAACGCCACCGGTGTACGAAGCAAGACAGCGTGATTATTTTGTGTTGCGGCCACGGAATAGAGACGGAGATAGCGAGAACCCTCGCGCCCTTTGCGAACAGAATGGAATGCATCACGCACCGGGGGCATGTTCTGAAGAAAGAAATGAAAAAAGAGCGACCAACGGGAAATCGCACTTTGCTGTCCGTTTCCGCCAGTGCACACACACGAACGACAGACCCGTGTACGAGCACATATGGGTATGATAAATTTAATAACAATTTCCATCCAGATTTCCGGAAACTGATAAGCACGCGTACCCTCAATGTGTCGCCACGAAAGCAACCGCGCGCACGGTGCAGGCGAGACCCCAACCGCCGTGTGCTGTGGTGTAAGTGCCTGCTTCTTTCCTGATGATGACGACGGCGACAACGACGACGACGACCGCAAGACCGAGGTGTTATTAGGTCGCTCGCCTGATGCCAGCCAGGCGGACGATGCAGGAAGGACACCAACCAACGCAATCGCACACGCGGTAACGCAACCTTGGCTTGGCTTGGCTTGGCACACACGAACCCCGAACCGGGCAGGTTAAGGTGCTATCCTCCTACCCTTTTTGGTGTCCCGCAGTGTGCTGTGTCCTGTATGTCGTCCGCTCATCGCAGTGCACCTCCAACCTTACCACGCGACACCACCTCGACACCCCAGTGTCGGAATTAGCGCATTAGGCTAATGTTTGTCTTCTGGGGTGCGCGCGCGACCAGTGACTGCACGATGGCACGACCCGCCCGAGACGAATCCCTTACACGAATCCACGCTAGGAGAGTGTTTTTGGAGGGTAGAGTGACCTCAGTAGAACCGCGTCACCGCGTGTGGCCAGAGTGAGCAATCAGCTAAATTATGAATGCCACTTGTTCGCGCGTTCATGTTCCTGTCGCTTGGATGGCGAGGCCTATTTGACGCATATTGTGGTGCTGGTAGGAAGGGGTGCTTATCGAAAGAAGCGTACTTAATAATTAAGCAGCACACAAGCTGAAGACAATTAAGCATTGCTCGTACTGCACTGGCAGTAGGTTGGTTTCTATGGGAACCGTTCCGAACACCAAACCTCAAGATTCGACAAAGATTGATTGAGCAAAGGAGGCATCGATTTGCGATTGTTTATTCATATTTATGCTCCAAGTTTTAAGCTCCAATCGATCCAACTGGTCACACTTTGGTCACATATCAACTTGTACTTCAATTTAAATATAAATATTCCTGTCCTACCGAGAGAGAGAAGCCGGCATTAGCTCGTGATAAATGATGATCCATTATGCTCGAGTGATACCACTCACGGCCACGGGGTTGCTCCGGTCCCCTTATCGTGTACCACAACTCATCACGCCAGATCGGGGCGACCTTAGGCGGTCGCGGACACGCTTCTTTAATCTAAAGAAAATTAATTATCCACCATCCATTACCCACCTTTTAGCGAAATTGTCCGTCATTGGCCACCGGTTCTTAGACGACCCCAACGACGACGACGACGACGGTGACGGTGATGGGTGTGTCCACGCTCGGACAGAACCCTGTTGGGCTCTCGAAGGTACATTAAACAAATGACCAAAACGGGGCCAACGGGGTGGATCAACGGTTGCCTTTCGTGCACCTCCGAAGAAAGGACACGCGTGGGGTTTAAAGTTTCGCGTTACACCATAGAGGGAGGAGAAGAGGGGCCCATAAGGCTCTTATCTGCTACGCAAACGACTCCAACTCATTTCCATAAACATACCCAGCCCAGCACTGAGCGCACGATGGTCTGGCCACCGCGACCGGTTCGCGACCATTATTGACCACTTACGTGGAGTGATACGCTGGCCGTGGTACCATCACCGTTCGATGGTTGCGTCTTAGGTGTGGCCACCGACCGTCACCACCGTCGTTCGTCGTTCGGACCAGGGGGTCGTCTCTAACGTGCCCACAAGTCACCCCCCGGGGGGGATTCTTATTATACTTCTCCACAAACACACATCA
Source organism: Anopheles darlingi (assembly GCF_943734745.1). Taxonomy (NCBI): domain Eukaryota; kingdom Metazoa; phylum Arthropoda; class Insecta; order Diptera; family Culicidae; genus Anopheles; species Anopheles darlingi. The sequence continues at coordinate 32,151,834 of NC_064874.1, read as the reverse complement.
AGCGGCACACAAACACCTTGTCCGGATCGTGGCATCGCGGACAGCGAACAGACTTGCAGAGGTGATTAGCAAATTAGTTTACAACCTGCCTGGCCGCGAATCTAGCAACCATCGATGGTGTGTGCGTGTGTGTGCGTTGTGTGTGAATCGCTCCGGGAAAAGATACTAACGCACTCACGCACGCATGCACGCACAGGAGTGCGTTATGGTGTACGGGGACTTGCGGCGGACTTGGTCCTCTGGCAACACTTTTCGCACGCGATACGCTCGACGGAACCTCTTGGTCTCGATCGGTTGGTCGGTCCGGTCAAGTGTGAAGAGAACAAACGGAAACAGCTGCTGCCAGTGCCTATCCTTCGAGCTTATCCATCCGAGATCTTTACGCACCTGCACACCGGAAACCGATGGGGGGAGAGTGGGCTGGCTGGGTGGTCCTGATGAAGTTCCACCTACGGAGTAACCTACGGTGGCGAGGCAAGCTCTTCATCAAAGGCACACACCGTGCACCGATGGGCACTAACGCGTATTTTCTACTCAGATAATCAAAGAATTAAGATGAGCAGTAAAGGAATCGGTTGGTAAGAACAGTCGTTACAAGCGGATCGTACAGGATCTTGGGCCATTATACGACCGTTCACCGGTGGAACCTTCATTTCGTGTTTCACAGGCAATCACCTACGATTCCTGGCGATACACACACACACATGAGCACCCCTTAATCAGATGCTGCGTAGGTGACGCATCCTCACACTGCGGGGGGAGAGTGTTACTGATTACTCCGGGAACCATAAAACACCCATCGTCTCCTCAATCCCCATTCCATTTTATGCTTGCTCGTCGTGCTGCTTCTATGGCAATAGCTAAACTGGTTTAATTAAAAGGTGTTTCCGATTAACTTCTTCCGAGGGGAGAAGGAAGTGGATTGGGTGGTGGTGTGAAATTCTGTCACCGAAACGCTCGAGTTCCCGTGCACGAGATTCCCATGGGCCATCGGGAGAGGGGCCCTTCAACAATGCATTGAAGCGACAGAATTTTCTTTCATCCATCTTTCACGCCCAATTGGCTTCGGTTATTTGTGGACCCTTCACTCGGTAAGAAAGCAGTAGGCACTTGCTGGTGTCGTTTCTATTTAAACAATGTTTGCTATCTTTTCTCCGCTCAGAAGTACACGTTGTGGATTGTATTGAGTTTAAGATAATCCTAAACTAAAGAAGAACGGAGGGGGGAAAAAAACCATTCAACTACTAGTTATGCTTATTCTTCGTTTAGATGTGGAGCTCCTTTCATAATTGGACGGACGAAGCGGCCAATTTCATGCTCACGAGGAAGGCAGTCCTCTACACTCATTAGGCAGTTATCAGCAGTTGGGATCGGTAACCACATGTGCCCGGCGAACCGGGCAAAGGCGAAACAGACGAAAACTTCGGACCTAACTTTGTCCATTCTCACCAGCAATAAAGACACTGGCATGTAGCGTAGTACGGCACAGCACCAGCAGACGTTTTAATGTGCGCCAGAGATGTTTTGCATAAGAAGTGTTACTATTACGTACGAAGTTGCACAAACACAGAGCGCAGTGGACGGTGTTGTGTGGGTTTGTCTGGCAAACCTTTCGTGCCTGTGTTATCCCAATTGACACGTATTATGCTCGCCGCCGTTCGTCGACAGCTGTGCGTCGAAACGTGGCTACCGGCTGCCAAAGGAAGCGAGGACTCATTTAAGAAGATCTCGAGAAACACAGTAGTAGAAGTTACGCTACACATTCATTGTTATGCTTATACTTTCGAAAACTCACCGCTAATTTAAGACACTCTGTTGAAAATGACACGATCGATAAAAAAGAAACTGCTCACCAGGAGTTGGAGTGGTGCTAGAGGCTGCTATCGATCGTGTACACACTAAGCAACGAACACCGGCACGAACCGGCCAGCCAGCCAGCAGTCTCAAGGAAAAAAATGGATCCAGAGCTAAGATAGCTGGTTGGTGTCCATCAAATATGAATTGAAGTGGATCACCATATGCTGCTCCCCGTCCCTGTGCACCACATTCCATCCATTCCAGGCGCTAGGCGAGCACTTCTTTCTCACCATTTAATTGCCGGCCGATGGACCGGTTACACATTCTTTCGGTGTTTCGTTTGGTTTTTCCTGGTTAAATTATTCATCGACCATAAACACTTGGGCAAGCTACATACGCCCTAGATGGATGGGTTGAGGGGTATTCCGGTTGGTATTAAGAAATTAGGGACACCTTGCCATGCCTTGCTTTGCCTTTGCTTGGTCGGTCGTTCGGTCGATCGATAATTGGACCTTAATTGCGTAGTTAATGAAGCCTGCCGGCAGGATAACCAACGTCACTCCCCTTGCGTACGAAGGTAACCCTTTGCCGGGTGGTGTCCGTCCCTCAATCTATTCACCAGTAGGTCAAAACATGCGCCGCCACCCTCCCTAACACAATCCCTAAACGGGACGTTATGCTGAGAATAATCATCGCGGCGTGTTGGCCGGGGAAGTTGTCTAGAAGTGCTCATATGTTTTGCTTGGCATAGGTACGCTTCTTACGCACACGGTTTGGAACTGTCACTCCTCACGGAGGGAATAAAGGGTGCCGGTTGGTTGGTGGTACACTGTGCGTTGGTTTGTTGTTTATTCATAAAGCCACCACTACTGGACCTGCCCCTGGTACATCCGTTGTTTACCCAACATGTTGAGAATTGAGTCATTTGGGTGCTACTTCTAATCATTATCTGCTACATTATTTGGTCGTACTTCAATCCAAAATTATTGATACGGCACACAAATGCAAGACCTACTAGACCTTTTCTCGAAGCAGCTTGATTCTGAGACATAAGTCTAATAGTCTGTTTCAAGGGCGCATCAATATTGAATCACTACTACTACTAAATTACTTTATGAATTCATGTTTATTATTGTCATTCTTTCGTACAACGCGTTTATATCAAATTTCCAATAACATGGTTTTATACAACTGTTTTAGACATTCACTGTGCACACTCTGCTTTTAAAAAATGTATTGCATTTTAAAAATGCACAACATCTGCTGCACTGTACGCATGCCGCCATCAAACAATAAGCTTCCTTTTGTTGAAATAATGGTGGAAATTCCCTGCGGTAAAAATCAAACTGCATTCTCACTTTGACATTCCACACTCTGTTTCATGCTTTTGGGAACCACTAAACTAAACCAAAAAAAAACCCGTTAAATGTATATCCACATTTTTATTTAAAGTAAATCGATTGTACTAACCTATGTTCTCGCTTGTGCAAAGTGTTCGTTACTGGCGCATTCCCGGTATCGGGTAACGGTCGCATAAACAACGAAACACCTGGAAAAACCGTTCGCGATCCTCTTGCCTTCCACACCGGCCCTCGGGGAGGGGGCAGGTCACATTCTTGATCGGCACTTTTTGATCAATTGACACGTGAGTGCATCGCGCCGGGAGGGCCAAAAACGACCAAAAACCAGGCGAGCGTCATCCGAGCGATACCAAGCGAAATGTCAAAGATACTCCACAGGGAACTCCGGACGTCATAAATGCAAACGGCCACAGCCCCACATCCACACACACACACACACCCGCACACATCAGATAGAGGCGTTTGTCACGTAATTTTACTAATATCACCGAAAAGATCGATGCTACGTCCCATGACGGAGCCGAGCTGTCAAACGGCCAGACACATTCCATAATTGCCACCGAAAAAATGGCGCCCTCTTCCTTCGTGATCCGTGACGCGGGTTTTTTTTCCGGAATAACGATAAAAAACAACGAATGAAACAAAACTTTTGAAACTGTTACAGTGTGATCAGGTTTTACATTCGCCAGGAATATGTTGTCGTAAGTCCCGCGAGTAGTCGGGACTACTACTACTGCAGGCAGTGCACCAGGTGCAGTGTGTAGTGCATCGTTGCACTAGCGACGCTGCGCCTTGGGCTAAAAATTCCGCAAATCATAATTCATGATCAGCAGCATCTGGTTTGGGTTGAATGAGCAAAAAAAATCTAATTACACACCGGTGTGCGGTGACCAGCGCATTCGATGATGATGATCCTACTCCAATCCAGCGGCCCGTTACTAGCAATTAGCGGCACCGGTGGTTTGATTCCCGCAAAATTAGAATTAACAACGAATGGCCCAGCCTGTGACCCTCGACGGTATATCTGTCGAGGGTGTTATGGTTTTCTGGGCAAGGATGCGTAAAGGATGCTGTTTTTTTTTGTTTTCGTTTAGACCTACCCCACCATACACTCCCGGCTCAGGACACTCCAGAGGAGGAGGATCCACTTTAGCAGACTAGTTCAGACCCCCAGTCCGGTACGGGGTGGTCTCCAGGGAGGAAAGGGTTTCCAGCCAGCAGCCACTCCGATGCCGATGAACTTAAAGCAAACGCAATCACACATGCACCGTGAAGTGCGTGCATCCAGTGCATCCTGGGCCGAGTGCTAGGCCCACTGTTCAGGCTTCGGTGGCCAGTGTAAGGGCACAGGCACCGCGGTGCTTGGTGCTTGGTGGAGAGCAAATATAATTTGATTATGTGTGGCGCGCGCGCGCGCCTCGCACACTCGCGCCTACTATTGTTCTAGCGAAAGGCGAGGCCACCTGCGTTTTTTTTTTCGTGTGTTCTGTTCTCATCCACCATCCAGTGATGCACTTTGCTCTGCCCGCGAATCGTCCATCGTATTTTTTTTTGTTATTTCTTTTCTGCATTTTCTCGCTACGGTACGGTGTGTGTGTGTGTGTGTGTGTAGCGGACGCAGCTCAGCGTAGTCGAATGCACTTCCGGGCAAACAGGACAAGGACCGGGGCATTAAATGCTGTACATTCGGTCCGAACGGTCGGAATGAAACGCACCATCCGCGGGCGCGGTGCGAATGACGGTTGCATGCGTTTGCAGTTTGTGCTGCTTCGTGCTTGCCTTTTTTTTGTATTCGCCCAGAAATTCATGTCCTTTTTTGGGAAGCGTATCATAGCCCCCCCCCCCCCATCCCGCGGAATGGCGGAACGGTGGTGCATTTTCGCTATCCGATGCAAATTTACGGTTGCATTCTTTGGCTTTGGGTCTACCATTCACAGTCACCATTACCACCACTTGCAACTGCATCGTGCAGAGTGTGTAGATGCGATAGAGGAAAGGCATCTCTGTACCACTGCGCAGGGAGGACAGGGTGCAGTGTGTGTGTGTGAATAATATTCTACATTTGTGGGAGAGGTTAAAGGTATGTTGGTTTAGTGATATTGTTGTTTTACCATTGTTGATCCTCCGACTCCATCCATTCGTCCATTCGTCCGTCCGTCCATTCTTGCCTGGTGGTTTGGCCCTCAAACTCCTCTCTCGAAGCTCCTCAACCCCAGGGCCCATGGCCATGGAGGGATGCATAATCGATTGCAGGATGCAGAAAGGGCTGCAGCGAGGTAATAGTAGAGACTGGAATAGAAATGAGTCGTCGTCCTGGGCGAGCCTAAGCTCTTCGTTTTTTGGTGTTTTGCTCCGAACTCCGAGTGCACCGAAGCCAGGGGATCTGGGGGGCATATTAAAAATGCATCTGACCGAAAAAAAAAGGTGGAAGCAGACATTGGAATCCACCACCGACCGACCAACCACCGTGGCAATGGAACGAGAACGCGTTGTTGTAGCCGCTTGACTAGACTAGATGGGGAAACAATAATTGTTCGCTATTGTTTGTGCACGACCTCCAGGTTGTGCTGGTTTATAAAATGCAACAAACGCAATATCGTGAAAGTGCAGCAGCTAGAGGTAGCAGTCCTTCCAGACGACGTTCTGCAATCGGCAGAGAACGAAGCACGATGCCTATCAACGCATCAGTAGGTCGATCCTAACGGTTTGATAAGGAGGATGCAATCCGAAAACTCAAATGCCATCGCAGAAGAGGTTTTCGGCAACTAGACAACACCGGCAGAGCTAAGCCTGTGTCCGGAATCAATGGGAACCGTATGGATCCTGGAGATTGGAAACAGCGTCTACTGAGTAGCAATGCCACTGATCGTTCGCTGTCCGGGTTTTTGTGATAACTCGTCACTTTTGACGGCAGACTAATAGACATTTCGAGTGCTTTTCAGAGAACCTATTACCTCCTTGGAGCACCTACGCCTTCCAAAATACCGAGATTCCGTTGGTTTGGACGTGTAATAACCGATTCGACGGGTAGTTCCTTCCGAGCGCAGCGATAACAGATACGAAAGTTCTTACAATAAACAACCAAGAGCCCGGCCACGGTTTCTCGTAGATCCAGTCAGTCCAGTAAGTGCGTAGCGTGGCGTTCAAATAGTTCGGCTGCCTGGGGATCGATCTCTGATATGCGTGGGGCGGGCTGACAACCCTGGCCTTACGCGACCAAATTGACAAGTTTTCTTCACACACGACCGGGTTCACGGGTTCTCGGTTCCGGCATCGATTTGTGTGTGTCAAAAACACGGCGGCCCAGAAAACTGGAAACAATCGCAGCAATAAAGATAAGAGTCCTTGGCAACGAAGGTCGCAAACAGAGTTTTGCCCCCCCCGAAAAACGATAAACGACCTGGGCCCTCGAAAGATGTTCCGATGCCACCTATCCGGCGTATACGAGATGCTCCAGTTTACGTTCTACGGTGGTCTGTGTAGACGAACCGTAGGCAGCCCGGTACCGGGGAAGGGTTTGATATACGTTGTCAGGGAAAAGGGTAATTAAAACGGATCAAATCAGCATTAAGATAGTGCCTCACTGGAGCTCATCTGCGTCTCTTGTCACAGAGTGTCTCTGTGCGTGTGTGTGCGCGTGTGTGTGTGTGAAAGGTAAAGTACGGACAGGAAGGCAAACAGATCCGGCCCCAGCCCCGGTCCCGGCCCCGGCTAGTTTCTGTTTAGTTCCTAGTGCGTGTGTGTCTAGTGTACACGCAGAAAAGAATAGCAAGACACAGAATCCGGATCGGCGGTGCTGGGATGGAGAAAAAGGCTTCTAACCGATACCCCCCTCGGATGCCGGTATCGAACCACCCAGCCCTTTCCCCCCCTGCAGGGTTCAAGTCAATAAATTTCCTATAATTTCCGTTCAGAATAGCCTCTGGTCAAACCCCTTTTTGTGCCAAGAGTAATGTCCGTCCGTCCAGGCGTCCAGGCGAAGGCTCTCTAGGAGTGCTGTGCCCTGTGGAAGAATAAGACAATTCAGTCAGTGCCGGCCGACGGTCGGTTTAGGACGCTCTGACGGTGACGGTGCGACCGAGGACAACTTTCCAACCCATTGTCCCATCAGTTGACATCTCACCCGAACGCTCGACGCGGGCGTCTCGTAATCTCTTCATTTCTTTTTATTGCCTGGGACACCGGTGTCCCACCCCGGTCCAGGAGAAGGAGTGTCACGAGAGCAAGCGGTGCTGCTAATGAGTGATTTTAAATCCTTCCTTGATATCAGTCCGCTTCGATCTCCGGTTTTCCGGAGCCCAGAGGAGGCGTGAAACCGAATCGATCCGGAGGGGGGGGGGAGGGGGGCACCGAAGATCCCCGGACACACACGACGACTACGAACTCATATGGCATGTAGGGGAGGGAGGAAGGGAGCATCTCACCCCAGCATGTGACACCGCCGCCCCCGTTTGCCGACTTATTAGCATATCTCTTCTAATTATCTCCTGCATTGTGTTTTTGGACTTGCATGTGTGTGTGTGTGTGTGTGTGTGTGCGTTTGTCGCTTATCCTTTCGGCACCGAGCCCCTTAGTCGTCTTCGTCGACGAAGTAAATTAAAAAGATTACATGACGACAACTAGAAGCTTCAGTCGTTGTCGTCGTCGTCGTCGTCGTCGTCGCCGTCGGTATGATGCTCCGGGCATTACTACAAAAGAGAAAGGGAAATAGTTAAGGTGGTTAGGTCATCTTACGCTTGTCACATCCCGTCCACCAAGTCCCCCCCCCCCCCCGGGTCGAATGTTAGTAAACTTTGTCTGCTTTTATTTAGAGCGCTCTACGCGGATCGTTTAAACACCACACCAACTCGTCGGCCACCATATGGAACTCTATTTCGTCGTCGAAGCGTCTTTTCATATCAACACCTCGCGACGTAAACCAATGCAGACGTGATTATGCAAATCTACACAGGAGATCTAACGCACGGGTTCGTTTGACAGAAAAGCAACCGTTGATGCATACGCGACATGTGACGTCGTGACATTTGTTCGATCGCAATGGAGCCAAAGGATGCCCGATTTGATGCTCTTTAATGCGATGCTACCCTTTTTGGTGCTTTAAAAATAATGATTTACGCTTCCACCCCCGGCTGGCTGCCGTCACATTGTAACAATGCAGGTCATATGTATGTTCGGCCCCACGTTTCTGCGCTACCCTCCTGTTTGGTGGATGGCATTAGACCTGTTGATTATCCACCACCGTGTGCGCTGCTCTGTCCCTCTGATTTACAGCGCGTCCCATGCATGCCCCACTTTGTACCAGTTCGAACAGACAGACAGACGGCACCCGCTGCTGCTTCCTCCCTTTTTTTTCTTCCTTCCATTGCGTTCCGTGGCATTTTTATTTGTCATTTAACGTGTTGGTACGTGTTGTGGTAGTGATGATGGTGATGGTGTGTAGTCTACTATTTAAAAACTGGTGCCCCACCGAGTGAGTGAACGGTGCATTTTCATTAACGAAAAATCCTACCTCGGTCTCGGTTAGAGATGGTTCCCGGATGGTGGTAGTGGTGGTGGTGGTGACCCGGTAGTAAAGCGTAAACTCATTCAACACATATTATATGCGGGGATCCTGTTGGATTGTCCCAATTATGTTTTCATCCCTCCCTCGCGCCGTGGCATGTCTGGCGTGGCGTAAACAGCCGAAAAACGAAAACCAAACGTACATCAACGATCCCCTCTCGCACCACCACCACCACCACCAGGAGCAGTAGCAGCAACATAAAGGCAGAGGTAGCATTGGCGTACTGTGGCCATGAAAATTAAAAGTTGCCAAAAATATGCAGCTCAGCCTGGCCCGGTTTCCATCGCGGCGGTTTTTTTTTTGTTTTTTTTTTGGGTTTTGTTTTTGTTGATCGCAATCGCTGCTGCTGCAGCAGCCTGCGGTGTGTGTGTGTGTGTGAGCCAGTTTGTTTAAGTCCCCACGTCCCTTCAGCGTTGGGGATGCATCCCTCCCGTTCCGGGCAGATTTCACCGTCCCGGTGAAAAACATATGTTTTTCGCGCGAACCGTGACCGGCAACCGGCCGCCGAAAAGCAGTTAATAATTGAATCTCAGTTACCCGCGCCTGACTCCTGGCCTGCTGGGATCGCCACCACGACCACCACCAAGCAGGCCGCTTGCCATACATAATGCTGCTCATCGGTTTTCGCGCGCGCATAAACACACTAGTAAATCCGTGTGCTTCGCATCGCCAAAAAATAAAAACAAAGAACCAAAACCCTCCCCCCCAAAAAAAAAACCACCGAAAAAAGGACCATTTCGGCTACCCATAAATAGGTCGCGCGCGCCACTGCTGGCCGGCGAAAAAAGAAAGGGAAAACAAAATGGCACAGACAGTGCCACCGAGCGAGGAGCGAGCGAAAATGCGTTAACCGCACCACCGCTGCTCCTGGTTCCGCCGCGATTATAGGTTAATGATAAGCCCCGCTTCCCCCTCCCTCCTCGTGTTAGTAACGGGAGCACGCCACGTCTCTGTGTCCCTACGGACCTTCTGCTGCTCCTGCTGCTCCTGCTGGTGCTGCTGCTGGAGTACGATGAATGAAATGCACTTTTCGGTCGCATGCTGCTTCACCGCGGATAGCGGGAACCAAAACAAAATGAGGAAATCACCCCACATTCAACCCCCATCCTGCTCCTGTTTTCCCACACACACCCCTGCTCCCGGGGGGAAAAGCGAGCGACGAAAAGTGCCGAAATTGCCATCCCGTTGTAGTGCGGCGGTTCTTTTTTCGGGGGTTGAAAGCGACCCTTTGCCGAAAACATCGGCGGCTGCGGCATAAATCGATGCCGATGCCGGGGAACCGCCGCAAAACGAGGAAGGGGCAAATTTATCGCTTCACATGGCTCCACGCTCAACGCTCCACGCTGCAGGGTCAGAATATCAGAAATTAATCCTCGTTATATGTTTAATGACACGCTGGGTCGCGGGCTTCTCGACGATCGATTGGATTGGATTCGATCTTTCCTTTCCTGGTAGCAGCCGCAACCAGCAAACGGTTTGACCCGGAATAGCCGAGTACATTTGGTCTAGATTTAAATAATAGAAGAAAAAACAAACGACAAATTTATTCTCGTATAAATTCTCGCTCTCTCGCTCTCTTCCCTCTCCATTTTAATGTCTCTTCGACCGTGCGTCTGTCGCCTTTGGGTGGTTCAAATCACGGAACGACCGTCTAGAGGGTGAGAACGAGTACGAGGGGAGGCCAAAAATCGACCACCAGAACCCGCGAAGCGAACCGAACGAACGATGCCAGAACGCGAGCGTCGTGCAATTGCATTCGATTGCAGGTCCCGGGTCCGTCCGTGCTCCGTGATCCACAGGACACTTGGCTTTCGTCTGATACCGAGTCGTCGTCCTCTTTGGCTCGTTGGTTGATTTTCCACTGACCGGCAATGGCCACACGGGAGGGGGGGTTCTGTTGTCGTTAGCGACAAAAACCCAACGGACCATCATCCCTCGTTCGTTCGTTCGTTCGTTCGTTTGTTGCGCTTCTCCCCACGGAAGAATGCACCGTGGTGGGTGGTGGATGGGGCGTGCAGTTCGTTCGTCCCGTTCGCCGAGCACTACTTGAGAAAACCCAAGTCAATACACTGCACAAGGGTTGAGGTATACTTCAATTTAATTAACGAATCCGCGAGCGAGTCCTTGTGCGATAGTAGCGCTTGCATCTCTCTCACTCTCTTACTTTCTCTCTCTCTCTTTTTCTGTTTATCTCTCTACCAACACAAAGAGGGAATCGCAGGAGGCTCCTTAGAAATGTTCGACCTCAAAAACCCGGGAGTTTCTCGGCTTCTCTAACGTTACGATAAGAAAAGTAGTTCAAAAATGCACAAAATTTCCATAATTGGCCTCTTTGGCCTTGCCTAGCCGAGTTCCTTCCTCCTTCTGCAGTGGCCCTGTTTCTCTCTCTCTCTCTGTGTGAAAAGTATTTCATCTTCATCACTCTAGCTAGGGTATTTAATTTTTTTTCACCGTTCGACCGATGATCCAACGTTCCATAGGCCCCCGAAATGCTGGGCGTCAGTGGGAGTGCGCGCGCGCTCCGTTAATCCTTCATTATCTTTTCTTCCATGAAGGGCGCACTTCAATGAAAAGCATTCGCAACCGGGAAAACCTGCGGAAACTGCTGTGGATGTGGCCGTAGGTTCGACGAATTGCATCGCCATCGCTCGTCTCGCTCTCTCGTCTCTCTCTCTCTCGCGTCTCTCCTTCCTTTACGCTGCACTCGAGTACGTCGAGAAGGAGTCGTTTGGAGGTCCGGCAGTGAGCGCATCATTACATTACGTCCCGCGATGTTGGGTTCGTTTGGTTCCCTTTCCACCATTCTGCCATTCGGTCAGCCCCGCGGACATGCGGCCAGCATTCGCGGTGCATTGCACACCGTGTGCCGTGTGCCGAGAGTAGAGAGAATAAGAGAGAGAGAAGAGAGCAAGAAAGGGAGGAAGGGAAGCCGGAAAACTCAAATTCAAACGAGAAAATCCCAACCACCAACCCGTGTGGTGGCGGCAGCGAAGGCGGAGGCCAACAACAAAGTGCAGTGCTGTGCGAAGCGAGCCCGCAAGGCCTATCCACGAGGGGAGGGTGGTAGGGGTAGAGAGAGAGAAGAGGAGCCGCCGAAGACGAAGCAGAGGGCAGACATTGATGCGATGCCCATCCATCCATCCATCCAAACCATCCATCCATTCCATCGGTTCCGACGCGACGGTGGCTGCAATGGAAGAAGTTTTCCGCCTATGCAGCCCCGAAGCACCAACCCCCCCCCCCCCACCCCCGTCTCTTTCCACTGATGCCCTTCGATTCCGACAAGTGCATTCTCTCCACTTGCACTTGCGTTCGATGCTGCTGCTGGTAGTGGTGCTGGAGTAGAGTGCAGCAGCAACCAACAACCATCCAGCCCATCCAGTCCGGGCGGAGGTAGCGGGGTGGTTGGGAAAAGTAAACAGAAAAATGCAATTTTTCCCGGGGATTTTTTTTTCTCTATCCACCCGTCTCTCTACTCCCCATGGTTGGTTCCTTGCTTCGCGAAACCTTCACTCTTCCGGGGGTTCAGGGAAAAAGTTTGGCCAACTGCCGAGCGAAAAACTGCATTCAGCTGCTGCTGCTGCTGCTGCCAAGGTAGGTACCAACAACAGCAGCAGCAGCAGCAAACGCTCTCCCCTCTGGTCTATGCTTTAACCTCCCTCTTTCCCGCCGGTCTCTATTTCACGTTTGCTTTCGCTCTTCGATGCACGAACTACATGGAAGCTAGGTGGGGAGGGGTTAGGAAGGGAGGGCTGGGTGGGTGGAAACTGGAAACTGTCGAACCGAACAGCAGAATGCAGTTTTTTGGAAGTGCATAGTACATAAGGGGCCCCGTGTGGGCACTAGTGCAGCGATGCAGAAACGCAGCAGCGCATCAGGCGAAGTGCAATTGGTCAAAGTAGGCACAGAAGGACGTCGAATGCACGACTAGGACGACGACCATTTTATGCCTACTTCGTAGTTTTTGAGCTCATTGGAATTGAATTACTTGAAGCGCGTCCTGCGGCCGCATTGCTTAGGGAGAGCCATCTTGGCTTGAGACCACACCACGGGACAGCCAGGTCTCCAACAACAACAACAACAACAACACCATCGAGTGCATCGCGATGCATCGCGGTATGCAGCGTTCGCGGTGAGTCGCTGATGATAATAATGACGATGACGATCGGGGTGGTGCTGTGGCAGTAGTAGTACTAGTAGTATTAGTAGTGGTGTGGAGTATGCCTAATATATCAATCCCACACCACGAACACCCACAGTGGTCACAGTCGGGGGGTCGAAGGCCGACATTTGGTTCGGGGCATCGGGAAAATCGGGAAATGCTTTTTGTGTTGAAAGTGCGCTGCGGCCAGCCGGTGATGAAGGTATACGAGCACACGGCACGCACACACATACGGCGGTGGTGGCGATGGTGTTCGCGCTTCGATCGGCTGCCACCATTCCTTGGTTGGTTGGTCGTCGTTCCCGGTGTGTTCGTTGTTGTTGTTGTGATCCTTTTCCACCAATACACACATATACACAAACCAACTAGGAGCCAGGAATAGTACACCAAAACGGAACGGAAGTAGAACATAGAAAGGGGGGGGGGAGGACTAAACATGCCGTGGGGAGGTGGAAAACTTCGGCGGAGTTTTTGGCGGATTTGCAGCAACGATCATCGCGGACACGGAGTGTTTGCAGTTAAGGTGCACGGCCTACTTGGTGAATATTATTTCCTTTTTCGGTTCGTGCCTTCCAATTACCTTCATTTCCTTCTTCTTCTTCTGCTTCTTGTTCTTCTCGGCCTACTCTTGCGAGCAACCAAAATGCATCCATGCGACCATGACGGTGCGAATGGTTTTCTTCGCGCTTCTCACGGTGACCCGGCAGCTGGCTGGCCAACTCCCAACGCCGACTACTGCACGACTTCGGCATGTTTCTCTTCATGTGACGATCACCACGGTGCGTGGTTTGCGTCGTGAAAATCCTTGAAGGAAAAAAAAGACGAACCAACGGCAGAAGGCGACGAATACGAAAGGGGAAGAAAACGAAACGCGATGAAAATGGCCCGCGAGGGGACACGGTGCAGGGTGGCGGTTAACGCACACTCGCGGATGAGAATTTTGCCTCCTCGGCCGGTTTTTTTTTTCTGTTGTTTCATTTTTCCGCGAAAATCGCCCCCCTGCCAGGGTACATGCGTGAGCGAATGCCGATGTATGGGTGCTACGAGCCAGCTTTCCGAGGAGATCCCCCCATCCTCCGGTTCGATATACTACTGGCGCGTGTGTGTGTGTGTCTGGTTTGTTTCCCTTTTCACTCCCCGTGGTTGTGTTGTGTTGCTGCACTGCTGTGTGTGTGTGTTTTTTTTTTTTGCTTTTTAGGTTGCTCCATTTTCCTCCCCAGCTTTTCCTATTTCGACCCCCCCATTTCGCCTCGCAATCGCTAACACTCGCTGTCACCTCAGAGGTACGTTCGTTCGTTCGTTCGTTTCTCTCTATCGCTTTCTCTCTCGCTGTCTCTCTTTCTCGCACGTGCACACACACACACACAGCGATCACCCCACTACACTATACATACACACTGCTGTGTGTTTGGCGCGTAGGTGGCCGTGGCGCGGAAATTTTTTTCGCTAACTTTCCCGATGAATCCACGGGGGGTGGGGTGGTGGTGGCCGGCGTTTGTTTTTTTTGCGCCATTGCGCCTTCCTTTCGGCTTATTTTGCGCTCTCGCACACCATCGCATGCCCAGTCCGCGCGTTTTGTGGAGGGAATTTTTTTTTATACTCTCTCTCTCTCTCTCTCTCCTTTCTCCTTCTTTCGGCCTCCCCCCCGGAGTAGCTCAGAACCATATTCGTCCTATATCATCGTCATCATCATCGGCATCATCATCATCATCGTCATGCGGGGGAAGTTTCCTGTCCTTTTTTTTTTTGTTCATTGCTTTCGCGTTTTGTCCTCCTCCTTCTCGGCGTAGCTCCCCCACCGGACGGTTTGTTGTCTATTCGCTCTCGCACCCACGAGAGGCCAGGGACCGAGGGACCAGCGACCAGGGATCGAGGCCAGGGGAGTTTTCGTTCGATTCGATCACACCAAAAAAAACACCGAGGGCCAACCAAGGGGAGATGGGTCCTTCCCCGCTCGTTCGTTCGCTCGCTGTCCGGGGTCCGGCTGATGGTTGGTGCTGTATGTGTGCATGTGTTCTCCCAGGCCTGGCAGCCGTACGTGTGTGTATGTGTATGTATGTAATTACCCCCAGCGGTCAGTGTTTCTTTTTCCAGCGCCATAATACGCCGCTCAGTCACGCTGTTCTAGCGTCGTTGTTAATACGCGCGTGTTCGTCGCCGTCCGTCGTCGTCGTCGTCGTTGCGCGATGCCAAGACTACCCGGCGTCGAATTTCTTATTTTTTCCATTATAAGTATCCATCCAAGGAGCCCCCTCCAAAAACAAAGGGAACTAAACTAAACTCTTCCTTCCGCCTTTTTGTTGTTTCGGGAGGGAGGGTAGAGAGAGAAAGAGAGAGAGATCGAGAAGTGCAAGAAATCCAAAAGAAGTGCGCATCGCAGAATGTGAAAAGTGAAAACGACCGTTTCCGCGGACGGACAGCGACGCAAGGTTATCATTATTATCAGAAAATCAACCGAAAACCAACAAAATTCGAGCTACAATTCTGGTGCCATCTAGTGTGCTGTGGCTCATTGGTAGCCATAGCAGCAGCAGCAGCAGCAGCAGCAACAGCAGCAGCCACAGATGGAGTCTGCAGCAAAAGTGCAACCTTTGGACTACGACAAAAGGAACAGGGACCGCAGCGCACGCGGTCACACTTTCGGATTACAAGCATTTTTGGCGCATCTTTTGGCGGGGCACCAGTTTGTTGGTGGACGCTTTGGCCTTTACCTTCCTCCCTCCCCCCAAACCACCACCACCAATAACCAAAGAGGAAAGAAGTGAGAAAGTTGTCTTCACAAGACACAAGAGTTCGGCAAAATTTCGGCGATCGGAACAGCGTTCTCCAGTGTGTGCGTGGCGCTTGTGTGTGCGTGTGTGTGTGCCCATCATTCGGTGGTGGCGGCACCAAGCCAATTGTGACAAGAAAGTTGTCTTCCGCGCGCCGAACGACGAACTTCGCCATCTTGCGTTGTTTGCGTTTGTTTCTTGCTTCTGTTTCGCATCTGTTTGCGAGTGTGTGTGTGTGTGTGTGTCTGCTGATCTGTGTCTGTGTGTGATCAGGTTGTGCGTGTGATTCAGCCATTGTTGCTGAACGCGAAGTGAGGTTAAGTTACTTCCCATGAAAATCCCTTGCAAATGCACTGTTTTCCTGCGCCAACCATTTTCTTCACGCGATGCCGCCCGTTTGCGATGCGAACTTTTCGAAGCAATGGCCCCGAAACAATGATCCTGCGGTGCTGTGGGAATGTCCGGTGTCGTGTCGTGTCCGCACCGCATGCCGTTTGGTGGTGGTTTGGTGAATTGAGGTTGGCCGCGAATGCCACGGAATGGTGAACGGTGCCATTGTTACAGGCATTGGCGCCCGTGAATGTACCACCGAGGCCAAGGATCCCCGCACCGCTCAGCCCACCCACATGTGATCTGTTCCTCAGCAAAACGCCACCGTCGCTGGAGGGAGTAGAACTTACGGTCCGCGGCGCCTCGATCGGTGCAGGATGCGATCGGACGGTGATTGTGGATTTTTGCGGTAAACATCTCTCACGCGGGTTAACACCGGTCCCCGGAAAACGTTCCCATCGTTCACCATCAATCAAGTGTTGTCTCCGGAGTTTCCGGCCGCCCGGAAAGTGTTCCGGTTGAAGTTGTGTTTCGGTTGTTCGGTTGTTTGGTTTTCGTTTTGTTTGATTTTACTGCTACATCCTTGCGCGCGACATCTCGACCTTGATCGTGCTGTAAGCGGGAGCGTTCCAAGTTCCAATGCGTTTTTCATCGATTTCATCATCGTACCTTCTCTCGACCGCGGTAACCGCGTGACTCAAACGGCTCAGTCGATGGAATGCGAAATGTATCGCTTTGCCTAGGTAAGAACCGGGGGAAGAGCGGGGAGAGAACAGTTCTGTTTCATTTTATTACTCCTACACTGATACCAGGGTTGATGACAAATCTAATCACTACGATCGGTCCCTTCCACTTGACCATCTTTCTTCATTACTATTCAAAATCATGTTACATTTCATGGAGGAGGCGCATGGTACTTTGTACTTTGGAGCGGTAGCAACAGCCGAACAGGCTGCTTTGATTACGGTTTGTTTGATGAAGGGACATGAACAAATGTCGGTTCTAATTTGATAAGATCTACGAATGCACAAGTTATAGCCACACAACGCAGCTATGCAATAGAAAATATATAAAAAGTGTTTTAATTTCTTTCGAAATGAACGATTCTGCAATCTTTTGCCTCTTAATTTATGTCGATGTCAATCAATTTTTGTATATGGGTTATCGTAACGTACCAGTTGGTATGGGTTCTGACTTGGTGGCTCAGGTCTCCCTGTGGCAGCCGTTATATGTATGCATCAGATCTTCTTTTAAAGGGCTCAATATTGATTGCGAATAGTTTTGATTACTTTCAATTAGCAGACGACAGCAAACGATGCATGCTGCAACAGTTTCATCTACATTAATTAATAATAATTATTGTTATTATTTGAAATTGAAATTGTTTGATTATTTAACATTGAAGACCACCCTTCAGCAACAGAAAAATGATTTATAAAAACGAACTTTCTCAACGAGAGTCTCTGAACGATCAGGCAACCTTCTTCGGACAACATTTTCCTCTCGGAAAAAAGCAATTTCGATGTCCCCTTCGAACTGCTCCGTGGTGTGGACGTATCAGATGTTACTAAAACGCATCCCATGGTGATAGTAAGTAACCTCTCGAGTATTCCTGCTTGTAATTGCAATGATCACCAATCCAACTGAGCCCTGCATTCAGCGTTTCATGCTTAAGAGAATGCTATAAGTCGGTCGTAGTTGGAAGCGCTCGCTAGCCGATGAAGCCACCATCCCTTTCGACGGCGGCGGCGGCGGCTGCTGATTGCAGCAGCCGCCACCAGGAGGGAAAAGATGCTAAAAGGCGGAGAGTATACATAGCCACAGCCAAACTGCTCCTCCAGGGGCCTACTAGGGCATTTCCTTTGGCAAGACAGAGAACGGAGGATCTGCTTTCACTGCCAGCAGCAGCAGTAGCAGCATAGCACCTAAGCCTGGGGAAATGCTAAAAACCGTTTCCGCCAGCAGCTAAGGGTTGCTAGTCGTGGTGGTGGTGGCTGCGCAGAACATAGAAGGTATTAGCATTTCTAACCTTCACGCACAGCAAGTTGTCCTTCGGGTTCTTCCTGGTGCCCGAAAAAGGGTGGGGAATAGGACAAATGTTATGTTTGGTGCTCAGCTCACGCTCGGCACTCGAGCGCTAGCGCTTTCCCCGGCTTCTCGCCGTCCCGGGGAAAAAAAAGAGAAAGCATGTTGCGTGGTGGTGGGAAAATGCTTGCTTTTTATGCGTGCTATGGTGTACATAAGCCACTAACACACACACGGTGTTAGTAGTGAGTCCAGTGAGCTCCCAGTCGTGATGCACACATAACAACAACGAACAGCTAGACACACATACACCACTGATTATTAGGGGAATGTGAACCAGTTCTTCCCGCGCCTCCATGTACGGAAGAGGTGAAGAGCGAAAGAGAGAGAGAGACAGTAGTGCAGCATGTTTCGTTTTGCATGTGACCACCACCGAGCACACTTTTCGAAGCATTAGATGGGTGAGCCTGAGCCCGGTAGAGCGCATGAGCATTGGCTTAGGTGTTTGCCCGACACACAAATACAACACATTCTGCAACAGAGCGTGTGTGCAATGGTGTTGTGTTGAGCACATAGCGTTTTCTTCGTGCCGACACCCGCCGTGCCCCGTTTTCTCCTTCTTATCGGTCCTTATGTACCGCTCATCGGCACCGCCGAAACCGAAGATTTTCCCGATTTTCCAACCCGGGGTCGGGTGAGCGCCTTTCCTGGTCCCGGTATGTATCAATCGGCTCGGTTCGGACGGCCGGCACTCACCAACACACACACACACAAACCGGTGGTGATGGTGGTGCGGTAGTCGCTTGTGCGTGTGTAAGAAAGGAAGAAAGGGAAAGCCGGAAGCGGATTCAAACCGGTCCGGTACCCCGTAACCACCCGTTCTCGCATCCCCGAATACCGACATTCAAAGTGTGAGCGAGAACTCGAAAGGAATGAGAAAGAGAACGATAACGTTCGAGAGAGACAACCAGACAGAGAGCTGCCAGTGGAGAGAATGAGAGAATGATGTATCCTTCGGGTTTCGAGACCGGACCCGGCACACCCGGACCCACGACCTCCTAATGACGGCCGGTGGCTGGGCTGGTGGAAAATCCGGCGAAGCACGCACCGCTTGCAACGGTGGAAACCCAGGGGGGGACCGATTGCCTTGACGATTGCCACGTTTTGCCCAAAAACGGAAGGCACCCGCCTGGTGCTCCCCGGGTTCTCAAGTCGCCGTACGTACTCAGTCGTGAGCCAAAAGTCGGACGAGATTGCTGCAAAATTTAAAAACATCTTCGGCTGCACGCGCGGCACGCTGGTTTTTGTTTTTTTGTTGCATGGACGATAAGGAGAAAAAGAAGAAGAAGAAGAAGAAGCAACGCAAGTAAATATTATGTAAAAAAAAGGCGAACAAAAGCGGGATACAAAAAAAACACATACACACACATGTGAAGCGCGGAAACCGGAAACCGGAAAAACGAGAAGCGCTGCAACCGTAAACAAACGAAACCAAGTGCGGCGGGAAAATGACGGTTTTGCGATCGTGATCGTGTGTCGATGGTGCGATGGATCGAGTGATACGTTCAATTATGGAACAGAAAAGGGGGTGAAGAAACTAAAAACCAACCGATCCAGTTGTGACCGGTTCCGGTTTGACCAGTGCCAGTGGCTACGAAGAGGATCGGGATTAGGGAAACAGAAACCCCCCGGTGATGATGTCGGCATTCGTTATGCCGACATCCAAGTCTTCGGTATTCCAAGGAGTTAACACAAGTGACACGGAATGTTCTGTTGTGTTGAGAAGCAGCAGCAGCAGGAACATCAGTGTGCGATGTCCGTTGCTTAATAAAATTAAAAACTGTTTACAGACGAAGTGACACGGTCGATGAAAGCGAGATAAAAACAAGATGAAGTGCAAGCGAAGGGCGAAAGCGTTGCGCTGCGCTGCGCAGAGGATAAAACAGAGAAAACAACAAGAAAGTTCCTCCATTGCGAAGGGAAAACAAGAAAATGTTAACTAAATTGGAGAAAAAAGATGGAAAAAATTGGAAAAATGTAAGGAAAAGTAAGAGAGAGAACCGTGGAAGAAGTTGATTAAAGGAGACAAAAAAGTAAGAAAAGGATTAGGAGAGAATGAGAGGGAATTAGAAAGAGAGAAAGAAAGAAAGAGAGAGACAGTAAGAGAGACAGTGCGAGAGATAGAGAAAGAGAGCGACGACCGAATGATCAAAGTGAGTGGCAAATAGAGCGTTGACGAAGGAGAAGACGATCTGAAGAATACGCACGAGGAGTTCATCTCAAGTGGCCCTTCCCTTCCACCGGCGCCGCCGCCGCGGCTTTCGGCACCGACGACGGGGCAACGACGACGACGAGGACGCTTTTTATGTATTATTATATATACGCCCCTCTCTTTGCCTCTTCGGTACAGTGTAGGAGTGTGGGAGTGTGGTAGAGGGGGTGGACAACCACCCCTGTGAGGAGGAGGAGGATATTCTCTATATAAAATTTAGAGTAATTTTCTTCCTCGGGATAAATATTTACCCCTCTTGCGCGGCTCGCCTTCTTCCACGCCACGGAACCGGTCGTCGGTTCAGCATCCGCCGGCACGACAAGGATAGGACGCGCCTGTGCGAGGGTGTCCCTTTTTGTTTGTACTCGAATGTACGCGTGTATGCGTGTGTGTGTGTGTGTAGCACTTGTAGCGATCCGGGCGTGTGTGGCGTCGACGGTTCCTTCGGAGAAGTTCGGCAACAAGACGAAGACATCGCCGGGCGCAGTCTACGTTCGCACATACGACGGAGCATCGGTGTTCTCCGGTGGTGGCTCTCCCGTCGCTCCAAGGATTTTTCGCGAAGAAGTTGTGTGCGCCCCTCCCCCACCCTCCCACCCACCCACTCACCACCCTGAGATAGAGAGCGATAGCGAGTGGTGTACTAGACAGAGAGGAGATGGGAAGATAGTAGTGAGTGATAGTGGTAGAATCGTTGTCGTCGTCGTCGTCGTCGTAGTCGTCGTCGTCGTGGTCGTCGAGGTGCCTGTCTACGTCGTTCGTGTGCTTCTTCTCAACTCGAAGACTGGGGATGACGACGGTGCTGGTGGTGGTGGGCGATGCTTTCAAAGGCGAAGCAAAGGGAGTCTTCGGAGTCACCCTCCGAGTGCGCTGCTTCGTTCCTTCGGTAGCATCGTCGGCCACGTCGGCGTCGTTGTCTTCGAGTCTAGAGAAGGCCAGAGCATAAGCCGTGGCGGTGGCCCCGGGTCGTCGGCAAGGGACACAGTAATCTGGAATCGGCCGGTGTGAAAGAGAGACAGTAGGGGGTACAGTACCGGCCACACGCTCAAGAAGTTCAGGCTCAGGGTCCAGTGTGCCGAGCTACGAGCAGAGTGCGGTGTCAGTGTGTGTTTTTGTGTGTGTGTGTGTCCAGATGTGTGTACGTGTCTGCCACTTACACCTCATATTATCAGTTGACTTCAGAAACTGCTGTACCACATCTAACTCGGCTCTCTTACGGTTCGGACCGGTGCAAGAAGCGCCCCCGGGGGAAAGATTCCGCGTAGACGCAGCTAAGGGCAAAAAAAAAAACTATTTCGAATCAATTCAGCAACCAAACGAAAAGCGAAAAAAAAAACGTTTAAAACGAAGTTTAAAAAAAATATCCAAAATTTTCCAAAGCATACTTGGAGTGGCAGCAAAGCGTGGCGTGGATTAAGAAATTAAAACGAAAAACCCATTTTCTCCCCAAAAACACAACACAAAACTCAACACCATCATCTCTCACCATCAGCAGCAATAGTACCGGGAAGAAGCAGTGTCGTCAATAGCATAACTGTGAAATAGAAGCAGCAGCAGCAGTAGCAGCGGCAGAAGAAGCAAAACACAAAATCAAAGCAAACAGTGTTTAAACAACCGACTACGAAGCAGATAGAGCCGGAGAGTCGTCGGAGGCGCGCGCAAAAACCCAGCACAGATCAGATCATCAGTTCCATCACAACAACAGGAAAGCGAAGTAAAATCGTATCATCAGCTCAAAATCTACACTCAGTACTCAGCGAAGCGAGAAGCAAAAAAGAGCGGCAAGTGGCTAGTGTGAAGGCAGCACTTGCTCAGAGCACAATACAAGGCGCAAAGCAGAAAAAAGGATACCAAAGCAACCATCGCAACGTCGCTCGCTGCAAGGGTGCGCGGGTGATCATCGCAAATCCTCCGCAGCAAACCGATCGACATCATCGGCCGTAGTGTGAACATCTCAAACGGAATCAGCGAATTGCCTTGGATTACCCCACTCAACTCCGGCAAAAATATATCCGGTCCGGTGCAGTTGTGCGCCGAGAGTGTGAAGCGGCTTAATTAAGTGCGTGCGTGTGTGCGTGTGTGTGTGACTAAAACGGGTGTCGTCTAGGGCCGTACAACATAGGACCCCGGACAGGCTTCAATAAGTAGGAGAAGAAGTAGAAGCAGAAGAAGAACCAGCAGGCAGGAGTGCAAAAAACAACAGCATGTTCCGACCCAACACCACCATCACCGGAACGGATTCGCTAACCATCCCCCTACGCACGTTCGTCATCAGTGGTGCCTTGGGAGAGTGCGTCTCCACCACCTGCGTCGCGTCAGTGTTGCGACGATAGAAAAAAACGACGTTGTTCTTGGTTTTACAAACAAACAATACCAACTTACGATACAATGCATTTCATTTCGAACTCTTTCGTTGGCTCGGTGCGTAGCATTAAACGCACCAACCACTAACCACTCAATACTATAAAACGACTATATAACAGTGTGTGTGAAATGTTCTCAAAAAGCGGCAAAAAGCGGACTCTTGTAATAAGATAGTTGTATAAAGCAAAAAAAAAACCTAAATATAAATATTATCGTATCGCATTAAAAACTAGACACCTACACCAATCGTGTAAACGGGAAATCGTTCCACTAAACCCAAACTCAAAAGCCTGCTGCTACTGGCTAAACCATCCGGGGAACCAATCGGAGATCCGGATATAACCATCGCTTCCGGAACGATACCGATAGTGTGTGTGTGTGTGTATGCGTGTGTGTTCCGGGGATCAGTAGCAGCAGCAAAAGCAAAAAAGGGGAGCGAGGTTGTAATAATGTGCAATTTGAAGCCGGCATAAGGTAGCAGCAGCCAAGCAAGAGAAGAGAAGAAGCAAAAAAAAAACGTCTCTCATCGTAACAACATCATGCCGGCGTGCGCCTTGGGCTTTAACGATTGGAAGAAACAGTTGCGTTCAAATCTGTTGCCAGGGTTACTAAGGGACGATCGACGTCGGTCGCCAGTGCCCGTGAGTGAAAAACTATGTGAAACGAACCTTGCTGCCAGCAGCAAGCGTCGAAGAAAGAAGCAGCATCAGCAGCATCAGCAGCATCAGTGTCTGGTGTACGTCACTGAGCAGATAATGACGATTGGTTAAACCTCGCGCAAAAGCAACCAACAACGGTCGTCCGCGCGACGTCCCCGGACGAGTGCGTGTGTGTGAGGTCTGATTGATCGACATTTTCCCGATGATCCACGGCCATAGACGACGAGCAGATGCGGTTGTCGGTTTAGGCGTGATCACACTACGAACCAGTTTATCATGTTATTCCCCCACACGAGACACGTGCAGCGTCGTCGTCATTGCCAGCGTGGACCACTCCGGTACCATCTTACCACCGGCCGCCGAGACGGCGGTTTGTTGTCATCGGCATCGTCGTCGTTTGCCAGCTAGTGCGAGTCCTGGCGAGGGCCGTCGTCGTCGTTGTCGTCGTTGTCGTCGTGTGTGTGTTTTCCTTTCGGTGCCCCAACCCTCATCCCTCCGTCCAAGAGGAAGTTCTTCAGTTCAGCGAGTCGCTAGGTACTCGGGCAATTTTTTACTAATGCAAAAACGCCATTCGCCGGTGAGAGGTCAAACCAACCACCACCAGCAGACCAGCGCCGCCACCATCCACCACCGGTTAGCGATTGGTGAAGAAGTGAAGTACTTCGGTAACGGTTCGTAAAAAAAGGCAAAGGAGAAGAACATTACACACACGCGAAGGTTTGCCGTAGTGCAGTAGTCAATGTGGGGTCTATTGGAAGGCAAAACCAACAAAACCATCACAAAACCGCCGAACCGAAATCAAAGCAAACAACCAACAAATAAATAAAAAAACAAACACACACACACAAAACAAAACAAGCGAAGTCTGAGTGGAAAATCTAGTTCGCTGTCGATACTGTCGAGCTGGAAAAGTGTGTCAAACGAATCGAACAATTTGCTCGTAACCTCGAGTACAGATAGAGGAAGAGAAAGAGAGAGAGAGAA
This sequence comes from Anopheles darlingi, assembly GCF_943734745.1. Taxonomy (NCBI): domain Eukaryota; kingdom Metazoa; phylum Arthropoda; class Insecta; order Diptera; family Culicidae; genus Anopheles; species Anopheles darlingi. Next base: position 32,127,546 of record NC_064874.1, on the reverse strand, counting down.
GGAGTGTGCGTGTGTATGTGCAGAAGGTGCAGTGCACAGGTGTGAGTGTATGTGTCGGTGACTATTGAGCTGTTTGGAGAGTTGGAAAGGAAATGAAGGAAAACCGGGAAAAGGCAGATCCGGCATTGGGACACACAAGGTGTTGTGCTGTGGCTGTATCCCGTGTAAAGTGTTGTTTAAGCGATCGTTGGAAAGGTGACCGATTGGACCGCTGTGTGGCCGCCAAATTAACTGCGCTCAAGATGGTGCCCTACTAGATCGTCGCGATGGTAACTCCATTGAACGCGATCCACTAGCGAGCCCGTTCGGTGTTTTGGTAGAGGGTGAACAGTCCATTCCACTACATTCTATATGCGTAAGAAGCCCGCGGTCGCTGGCAGATTCGTCAAAAGGGTGGGGCAGGACACAGGCAGGACACAGGCCAACCGCGTGGAGCCTGCTGCTGACGTCCTACGAGGAAGAAGCGCCTAGAAGAAGCGGAGCGAAGTGAAAAGAGAAAGTGTGTGACCGCGTACGCCGTGCACGGGGCTCTGTGGTGTGGTGTTTGTTGTAACGCCACGCGTCGTTTTCGGGACGACGAGTGTCCTTGCGTGTGGTGTGCACACGGGCCCAGGAGTTTGTGTGTGTGTGTGTGCATGTAACAAGTGGCAGTAGTGTCAGTGGTTTCCATGAAAATTACTACCGAAAAGAAGACAGCAAGTGACTGTGCAGTGCAAGTGAGTGTGATTCAAATCGTTCACCACCGGTACGTGCAAGTATCTCGTCTTTTTCCCAAGCAAGAGGTTTCCTACAGTTTTACACGATGCATAGTATATTGGAGAAGCTTATGGCATACAAAAAAAAAGTCCCGCCCCCGGTCCCATAGTGCCATCGTTTGTTGTAGAGTTCATGAGTTTATTGGTAAATCCGCTGTATTTATAAAGATTAATGAGTTTAGACCGGCTGGCCAGTTGATGAATAGTTTTATATACCCAATGTTCATCGACTTGTCCACGGTTTTGTCCTCGGGCGAGGATTTCGTAAAGTACAAACTTGTGATACACTGTCGGTGGAGGAGCAGAGGTTTTTTTTCGCTCCAAACAGTACAACAGGCCATTTGTTGCCCATGATGCTTCTGTGAGGAATACTTTGGGTTACTCCGATTGGTATACTTTGGATGAGATTTTATGCAGTTTGAAGTTGCTTTTCCACCTGTTATTGAAGAACAAACCAATGTTACGCCTCAGAAATCGTCACCGTGATATAGTCGTCGCCATTGTAGTCGCGGATTCGCGACGAGCATCTTTCGTCTCCGGTAACGTACTCGCGAGTGCTAGGCAAGAAGATTGACGCCAACGAGAAAAGAAGAAGAAGAAAAAATAAGAAGAAGAAAAGCAATGGGTTCGTCGTTGCGAGAAGAAAAAGAAGAATCAACGGAGAAGAAAACCGAGTTTCAAAGCCAAGCTGTGATAGCATGCATACCTGAAGAAGCACCGCAAATGTTAGACAAATGGAGAAAGAAGAAAAGAAAACTGTTGATTTGTTAGTGTGGACGGTTACCATATGGTGATGTATCATTCAAGCAACACAAAAAAAAACAATTATACCGAATCATACAAAATACTACAATTCGATCCGTTTTCTAACAATTGATTGGCAGAATTTGAACTGAACTTTTCGTTTGTATGGGTTTTGGTTTTACCATGTAAAGGACGGCCGAGGCGAGTTTGACCATTGAACGTTTATGGTTTGGTATCGCTTCATTTGTAGCTTTATGTTTCTTCCTCTAATGCTTACAATTACTCACTTGTTAGGGGTCAGAACCGAAGAGCGGTATTGCTCTGTCATAGGAAATCCTTCCACCACTCTCTGTCGAACTCCATCGTTCTCCATGTCGATATTACTACTATTCTGGCTTCATGGTCGATACAGCTGCTCTGTTTCAATCCGGGAATATCTGAGAATGTTTTCAGTGCAGCTGTTAATAGATAGTTTTAGATTGAACCAACGTGTCATCGTATTGCTCTCTTGTACTTGTTATATTTGCCCGTTTTACTGATATTTTTGTGCCACGATTTTTGTGAAATCTTGGTTAAGATCTTCATTTGGAAGAATCTTTCGTTTATTTTTTTGTATTTTTCCTGGAAATCCGAAAAAACGGAAGATTCAAATCGAGCTTCACGCGCTCATTGCCTAGAGGGCGCTAGCGTATGTACACGCATTGCATAACTGCAGGCTAAATAAAAAGGTTTTCCGGCTCGTGAACGCGTGCGCGGTGCACTTTTCTTTTCCGCTTCCGATCGTTGGAAAACCGGAAAAACTGAGCGCAAACTCTTTATTAAAGGAAATTCTTTTGCTCTTATCTGTCATAAACACACATGTTGGGTGAACATTATGAATAACATTCGATCTGTTAGTCCTTTTTCTATCCAAACAGGAAAAAGAAAGCAAAACAAACGGATTAAATTAGATTCATTATTGGAATTTATTTTTTTGTTTAAATAAACTTGTTGGTAAAAAACCAAAACATACACCTCAACCGATTCAAATAATTTTAGCGATTATCCATTTCAAAATTATGCGGTTAGATAACCGATAGAATGAGCCGGACACAGAAATACATGTGAAAAGTGGAGGAGGGGTAGTTAGGGAGCGAGTACATACCTAGTACATCGCTTGTACCTCCCCCCGTCCCTTCCAGCTAGATAAAAAGATGATTTAGACATAATAATTGTCCCAAAAACATACACACCTTTTTAGTTAAATATCTTTGAAAAATACGTTATAAACGTTAAATAGTGCTATTACGGAAGAGGAGAGGGAGATGCCATTACATTTTCATTGTCGAAAGATATTATTTGGGTAGTTTTTCGCACCATAAATTGATTTAATCTCATGTTTAAGGTTCTTGTTCATTCTACTGGTTATTTAACCGCCAAATTTTGAAATGTTCGGCCCCTAAATGTATGCAATTAGAATCGGTTAGCCTACCGAATCGGTTGAGGTGTATATATTGGTTTTTTACCAACTTGTTTATTGAAATTAAACGACAAACGCCTTGCCTAATATAGGTTTATATTAATTTTCAAGATCTAGTAGATTGTGTGCGAGACCGACTAAGTGTACGTACACGGAAAGATCCGGTGTCCGGTGCGCGTATTTTGACCATTTTTCACCCGAACGAAGCCGAAGCCGACCGATTGCTCCGCATAGACGTTTCAACGTTTGAGTCAAATTGAGAAAAAAAACAGCATATTTATTCATTTCTTGTGTTTTAAAATCATGAACCTACTCCGCTCCAGTTAAGGCTCCGATAAACTAATCTGTTCTATAATCGTTACAGATACATCCACAATATATCACCGATATTCGACACAAGCCCCTTAACTACCACTGATGTCAGGTAAGTGGTTTGCCGTTTGCATGTGGCACCATTTTTATACGATCCAACCTTTAATAGCTCATCGCGAACGCTAGAACCTCACACCGAAGGCGGATGCTCTGAAGCTCTACCTCAAGCCTTCGTTATGACACTTTCTTTTGATAAGATTTGATGCAATGCATGGTAACTGACAAACAGTGTGACGCATACCGAAGGGACTCTATCCAGGAGGAGGAGTAGTATGCTCCACCTTTTCTAATGGCGCACAATTTGTGTCCACACACACACACAAGGACTTAATGCATAGCAGCAATAAAAAAAACAGGCCCCCGAGCACATAAAAACCGTTAGTATCCTTGTCACACTCGCGCTCAATGGCCTGTCGAAACGGTATCACTGGTATCACGGCTACACACCACACCACATTCCATCTCGTGGCCTCCAGTGCAATATTAGGTGCTGCCCACATACTGGCCCCGGGGGGAGTAGCGATGCATACGATGCACAAAGGCTAGCTGCTCTTGTCGTCACTTTCTCGAGGAGACACACCAAACGCGACGCGCTGACGGGCTTCAAATTCAATCGTTTGTTCGCATTTCTATCCAGCCAGCGAACCTCGTGATACGTTGCACCGTACCTACCGCACCTTCGGCCCTCCGCCACCCGCCCAATAATATGCGGATGCATGTGATGCATTCGATGACAAGAAATAAATTATAAACCACTGTGTGTTATCGCATTGTGAAGTGAAGTGTAGAGCGTACAGTTTCGCGGTAGCTTTTCCTTCCTACCGGTGATAATCACGCTAGCACGCGAATGCGGCACACTTTGGAGCCCAGTTTTTTGGAAGCCTTTCAACAGTTGCATCAGCGTCACATGCCACCCCCCGCCCATCCTCCAGGCACCCATCATCTTCTTCTTCTTGCTGTTGTTGGTTTTCGTGTCTCTATCTATGCAACCCTGGCACCCATAACCGGTACCGGCCATAAACTCGAACCATTGACAGGTTCCAAACACTTCCCCACACACACACACACTCACACTACCACACGGTGTGCCCGGACTTTCACGGACTTTCTTTTGCGGCCCCAGGTTTTTGCGGGGCGCCATGCCATGCGATGACAGGTTATGTGTGATATGAAATCTGTCGATAAGCGAAGAAAGCGGACAAGAAGGCCAACACTGGCCAAACACAAACGTCCGCTCGAAGGCCATTGAATGCCGCGGCGGGGTGGGTTGGTTGGAAAATAACAACGACGATGGGCAAAAAAACAAAACATAAAAAACGAAATAGTAAAACAAACGCCCGACATGAACCCTTCACCAACAGTTCACCACAAGAGGCACCAGCGCTTCCGGTGAGGCTCTTCGGCATGGCATGTGTGCGCTCCAGGGCCACCGCCACACCAACACCCTTCTCCCACAGCAAAGAATGCACTTTCCCGGTGGCGGAGTGGAAGGAAAATTAAAATTTTCTTCTAAATACCCAAGACATGTTAGCTTTCGCAGTGGGCTCGATGGTGGTGAGGATGGTAATGCATTCGATGCAACCCGTGCAATCCCGTGCGCACGGAAACCACCGGAAACCGAACTGCGAAAGAAAGCGGGAAATCGGCAATTACGAGCGGGTCGGGAAATTGACGAGACATGCCGGCGGCGCGAAATATCGGCGCGATGATGAGAAAACTTTGGACTTTTGATGAGCCTTCACTCTGCTCGAGTTGAGTGTCTTCGATTCGAAAGGGGAATGTCTGTCTGAGACAGACGTGAGGGGCGGGGAGGGAGACGATTAAGAAATTGGTTTCGGAGAGCCGCCCGTCCACGCAGCGGCAACGCTAATTGCATTCGTGTCTTCGCAAATTGCAACGTTACGTTTAGCATTCACTGATTCGATTCCTACAAGAAGGGCGGGCGAATGGGCGATCATTTGCGGTATATTTGAGGCACAACATTTTATGTTTCAACTGTTCCATTTTGTTTGTCAAATAACTATTCCGTATCAAGAAGGTTCTTCTAGTGGCGTTACACTAGCATTTGTGGTTAAGAGATATCGTGTATTTAACAATCGTTTTTTAACCCTGCAGTTGGGTTCTGACCGTTTGTTCCAATCTTCAATTTTTCAAAATTTCCTCTAATACTATTCATAATATAGCTATTCAGGAAGTTTTGGGTGATACATGTGGTACATTATCTTTCTCTATCATTTCTACACACAAATACTCCACATACAGCACATTTTATATCGTCAAATTTTCTCGCATCTAAGTAACTTTTTGGCGCCCAAATTCGTTCGTGTGAGTTTCTACTTCACTGGGCCAATATAAACAAACATACAGTCAAATAATTCAATATCTTTGGAGTATAGAATCAAAACATTGCAAACTCAAGCCTTTACATAGTCATTTCCATGCAAAGTACACTATGGACCAAATGGCTAAACAAAAAAAGGTAAATTTTTTTTAACCCAACTGCAGGGTTAATCCAAAATAATCTTCAACCTTTCCTGCAACACGAGTATTCTGTATAAAGGAAATATATCGTGCTACGTACAGCCTTAATGGTAAAAAATTGCTATCCTCGTCGATATCAATTCTTTCATTCTCGTTCTCGAGATGCATATCCTCGAGCTATTCACGGAAAAAAACAGAATCTCAGAAACATTCATGATTGCCGTCTAGCTTCATCGAGTGATCGATTTTCATCGCCAGGGCCAGCGCTTGGCAAGTATCGAACGTTCTCTCTTTGAAAGCTCTATCATCATACGGCTCGGATATTTTCCCGCAGGCTTCAGTGCAAAAAAAAACTCATCCGTTGCATGTTCGCGAGAAATGCAAAAACCCGTCCAGCCTCATAAGAAACGTCACATGAAGGCGATCCCGACCTCATCCGCGGCCATCGTCATGAAATGCGCGATTCTCTGTGCTACGGAATGATGCAGAATGCGCGACGAGACCCCTTGGCCGGTGTTCTAGTCGAGGCCACCGAACATAATGTCCTCCACACAACCATCACCCGCCCCCAATGCGATGTCGTCAGTGAAACGAAGCGGAAAAAAACGATCGCTGCTTCTCGTGTGGAAGTGTGTTGTGCATCCCAGGCCGGTGGAGGTGGAGATTGTTGTTGCTGTGCTGCGAAGATACGATCAATGGGCCCAGTCCCACCCCCCACCAACCGACCGACGCCCGGGCGCCCACCTCACGCGGAACGGCGAAGTTTCAGCGAATCGCGATTCGCGGCCAACTCAAGTAGAAGTTTTCAAGTGAGGGAAGTGGAAACCGACTCACGATAGAGAACAGCCAATGGCTGACCAACACGGCCGAGTACACCCACCAACCCACCGGTACTGAGTAGTTGTTCGTAAGCTCTACTCTACTCTCCGCGACCTCAAGTGGGGGAGGGAACAATATTAATCATCATGGACCCCGGGTGAATAGAGCCGTTCTGCCATCTTTTTGATGCTACTTTACCACTGGAACACTGCATCCAAGCAACCCGTTAGATGTTCCCGTTAGAGGTTTTTTGGTAAACCTATTGAACTGACTGCTCAATACAGATCTTTAAAGCACGCTTTAGCTACTATTTGGATACAAAAAAACTGCCGAAGCAACCATCGTAGGCTACTTTGTGTTCATTTTAAAAACCAAAATTTGCAATCACAAATGAAACATAGAAGCCTGCTTTTTTCCTTGGAAACAAAAACAAAGACGCGTTTTTTTTCCTCTGTGCTAGCGCTCCATCATTTTTCGGTCGCCTCCTGAATTCACTTTACCACGCCATAAGAGTTACTGGTTTTTTTTTTCGTGCCATCAATTGATAACTGATGATTGGAGGCGGCGCGGCACCGTCTGACAGACAAGTGAGACTGAAAGCCAATTTCCTCTTTTCGTCACGACACGCAGGCGAAGAGGTTTACTAGCGGATTCCACGGGTTCCACGCGGGAGTCGTTCTTTCAGCGAGCCACTTTCTTGCGCCGCGCGCGTTTTGATTAATTTGTTTCCTTACACTATCCACCGAAAAGGCCCTCTGTTTTGGTCGGAAGTACTGTGCGGTAAACGGTAAACGTCGGCCAGTGCATGTACTGTTCAGCCAACCTCTGGTCCCGGGGGTCTGGTCCTTCCTAGGTCTTCGCCGCCGCCAGCACATTGACACGATGACGGGACGGAAACCATAACCGGAAACAGGACGAGTTGAGTAATGATCACGCAAAGGTAAAGGAATTAAATGTGCTCCGTCAACGACGAAAGCGAATGCAAAATCGGACTTGACTTTGCCGGGTTTTGGCCGTTTTGCACCGTTGTTCGGCCCCGATGTTGAGGGTTGCGGCTTGTTGGTGTTGCTTTGTCTCGGTGGCCTAAGTAGTGGTTATCCTTTCTTGCTCATCGGTTATGGTTGGTTGTGGGGGATTTGAAAACGTTTGAAGTGTTTCCGGAAATACGTCAATCAGGTCATGGAATGATGATGGCATGCAGTAGCATCCATTTCCATAGCCAATCAAGACATGTGCCTCTACTCCAAAGATTGCATGCCATTTCAATGGTGCCCAAGTCCCATTGATCTTCGATTTCGATCAGTTCGTATGCTGTTGCTAGACGAAGGGGAGCTACCGCTCGTCGCCAGTGTCTTTCGAAATGATGAAGAAATTAATCCCGAGCTTTCTAATCACACACACACTCGGGGGAACCACAATAGATAATTAGCAAATGGAAGGCAGCAAAGGCAGGCCGGCCATTCCAATCAGCACGGCATCAATTCTCCAAAGATGCAATTTCGAGGAGATTTTCCATTTCTACCTTTCATTTTTACACCACTTCTTCATTACTTCAAAATGCAACCCTGCTGGTTGGAGTGGCAAGAAGCACTAGAAAGTTCCGGTTCGAGGGGATTGGTCGATGTGTTGTATGGCAATCATTCGTTATAGAAAACCAATCTCTCCCAGACTATCCAGCGGCTGATGTTTCGTTGCAGCCAATGGCCCTTTGGCCAATGCAACGAAATTGCAACGCAGGACCAACGGCAGCAGCCGGGTATGTGGTCGTCGGCAGCCGGGTCAGCTGCTGCTGATACCATCTTACATTAGTGGCCGTTTGGAATTAACAAAAAGCTAAAGTGAGAATAGGTGAAGCAAAACACTGTGGCCAGTGGAAACTGCAAATGAAAACATAACTACAAGGGCAGAATGGAATACTTCACATTTTCCACGAGAGTGTGTTTTCCTCGTTTCAACTCGTTTCGCCTGTTTTTTTTAGACTCCTTTTGTTGCTATCTATCGGCGTCGAACGATACTTTAGTCTTGGTGAATGAATGCATCGAAAAGAACACCGTGCCGCTGTATAGATTATGTAGCAGTGACCGTGTGAAGGCTTACAGTCCCGGGATGTGCATGTTTTGAACTGCATCCAAACGCAACGCCGCAACAAAAAAAGGTGGCACACAGATCGGGCGATGATGGTCACGGAATGGTTTGCGGAAGAGCAAAAGATGACTAACGCAGCAAAATAACTACAACACAGGAGCAGCAGCAGGCCCGGGAGCTAATTAGCTACAAACCCTTTCGCCCAGAGCGCGCTTTTGTTTTCGAAATGTACAGACCGCTGCCAGCCACAAGGGCCATCGTGGAGAATTTACGATGCAACGGTGCGGCCAATGCATTTTTTTCCCCCTTTCCCGCGTTCCAGGGCTGTGATTTGCAGCTTCCCGTTGAAACAAAGGGACAGGCAAATAGGATGTCTCCCTCACTCCCGCTTCACTCTGCCTCTCTTGCTTCTCTTCCGAAGGAAGCTGTAAGGTGTTAATTATGGTAAATCGTGCTTTTATTGTACCAATGGTTCTGGTTTGGACTACAATGTGGTGCTTGTCTAGGAGGTCCTGTACCTCGGTCCTCAGGTTTATCCTGCGCCCACCCCTCCCGTGTGATTGTCTTTCACGCTTCCGTGCTCATCGTCGAAAAGGGATAGTAAGAGGTACTTTGCTTCTGTCATCTGGGAAATGGGAATGTTTTGAAAAAAACCAATCACTTCGCGGTCTCTTTAAAAAGTATTGACCATTGCATGGCCTTTTCAACAACATCTCATAAAAAGAATCAAGCCTTTTAAAATCCTTATTGTTGAAGATCATTATTTTCTCCTTCAAAGGTTAGTTAAACATAACCAAAGGTTAGTTAAACATCGTTTAGCCACAAATTGTAATTCATCATTTCGTGGGCATTTCCTGTTGCTGATGATGGTGTTCTGGAACTCTTTATAACTAATCGAGTGACTCAAACGAACCGATTAGTAGGTTTTCCAATTGATTATTTTCGATTTTCATGTTTTTGTTTGGTCATTAACAAAAAACTCTTCATTATCAGGATTATTTTGGTTCTGGCCCATAAAAATAAACAATTGCTTATCAGTTTCATCAACTTTGTTAGTGTTAGTTTTCCAATAACGGTCACATACATCATGTATCATGAATACCTCGCAAAGGTCGATAATAACAGTAGTAATAATAAAGCTAAAATTGAATAAATCACTTGCAGCGTCTCTTAAATTCTGAAATGTTGCTGCTAAATGTCTGACTCAAATTGCTGCTAAATGTCTGACTCAAACTGAAATTCACCCAAAATGTAATAACCGGAATAGAATGTACGGGGCTTCTGCTTATGCTTTGCTTTTGCTTAAGGGTATAAAGCAAGGGTACACATTCTTTAATATTTATAACTTCTTGCCCCTTTAAGAACCAGTTGGCGCATCTAAAAACATTGTTTTTGAGAAGAAATAGTATAACAGCATGTCTCGGATAACATTTTAAATAACACAGACAAGCAATTTTTTTCCATCTACTTTCTTCAATGCATACAAGAAATTATAAGCAGAAGTAAATCATAATAACGTAGCCGTCAAAATGAAGGCTTAATTGTTCTAAAACTATTCAATTATTTATAACGCCTACGAACAATTTTAAAACACCAAATGCTTTTTAATACCTCTTTTACTTCATCAAAAAGAGTTCAAGGCAGTCTGATTATAGCTTATCAATACGATTAACCGTCACCATCTATTATTAATCGACGGGCGCGAGGCGGGGAATTTTCTCCAAATACTATATTGAAAACTTTGAATCCAAAGTCGGTTGTTACACTCACCTTCCCGCTCTCACTGCAAAGAGTGTTAACGAGAAGGTTATCTTCAATAAAAGAGAGAAAAAAACGGAACAAAAAATTATCAAAAAGTTCAAACTAAAATGTCAACCATTCGAGGGTTTCTCCGGGAGGTATTTAGCCTGAAAGTAGCACCTCCGTGCGTGTGTGCCTGTGTGCCTTATGCGCCACAGTGACGGGAAATGAAAAGAGCTCTAAAGCCATAATTTACTTCCGATTGCAATTTCCGAACTTTACGGCGATGCGCTCTACCTTTCCACCATTCGCTTTGCCTTGCCTTGCCTTGCGTTGGCTGCACGCCATGGCCACGACGGCACCCCAAGCCACGGATGACGACACCGCACCTGGGCACCTGGTGTTCTAGAAGGGAGAAGGGGGAAGTTCAGAAATTAAAAAGGCATAGGGAGTGACAATAGACGTCGTCACACACACACGCACACACTCTCCATCCATCCATCCCCGTCGCTGGTTGCTGGATCGTCAAAAACGAACGAATAAATGAACATGTAAACTACTACCCAGCGTGTCCGGTGAACGGTCCGGGGGCTCGCGACTTACCACAAAACGCAAGGAATGTTCCAGTGTGTCCGTGCGATCCAGGAGAGGTGGTGAGTGAGCTAATTTTCATGTTTTGCGCCACCCAACCCACCCCATTTCAAGGGGACAAACGGACGGGGTGGTCGTCATTTCGTCGAATGGTCGGAGAATGATCGCGTAAGTAACGAGGGGTGGTGGTGAAGGCATGTTGACCGGAACTACTGTCGAAAGATCATGACTTCTCGGAAGCACGCGGGGCCGGAACCAAATAAATCTCCCTCTACCTTCACCTCTACCCCCACCCTCAACCTGTGTGACAACCGGTGGGGAACCGATTGGTTGGTGGAACCACCTCCAGGGCCAGAACGAACGACAATCATCATCCAGCGAGGCGATGATGTTTCTCTTTTCCATCTTTTTTTTTGTTCCTCATTTTTCTCTTCCTCTCAAAGCCACCTCTCGTCGTGCTCGTCGATAATTGTCCATAAAAAAAAAAGGAAAAAATCTGGCCATTTCCGGTGGCGACCGATGGCGCTAAGTTAAGCTCGTCGCACCTCTTTTGCGCAACTTTTGTTCAAAAGTGTCCACAGTGCGAGCAGAGTAGAAAGAGGAGCAACGCCATAGCCGCCTAGATACACACACACACACGCACATGCACAGAGAGACCGATTCTACCAATCAGCCTACTGAGCTCGCGATGCAATTCCGCAACAAGCACAACAACGTAGTAACGAGGGCACGAGAGAGAGAGCGAGAGAGAGAGAGAGAGACACCCTACTCGGCACCGGTTGCTAGTAGCGTTGTTGTTGTTGTTGTTGTTAAGTCAAGTGCGGAGTAAAAAGCAGCAGCAACTAGAATGACCTCCCCCTAGCCCGCCTTGATGGGCCACCTCAGCGAACTCAACGAAGCGGGAACACGCGCGCGCCCGCGAGATCCACGGACCGAGAACACAGAAAAGTCGGAAGTAACCCTCCTACCCTACCTTCACCACCACCACAAGCGTGAAGGAGAGAAGGGGTAACATTATTTTTATTTTGCCTCGAGAGCGCCGCGGACGCCGCCGCCTCCGATGCGATGCGATGAAACACAAAACACCGGATATGAGGAAGTATGTGTCCCGTGTTCCCTACCCCCCACCTCTCACACCCTTACACGGGAGCAGCGACGCCGATATGGATTCTAGAGATTTTGGACCGGAGGGCGGTCGAGCGCGAACCAGAACCAGAACCAGAACCAGAACAAGCATCAGTCAACCCCTACTCCCTCTGGGAGGGGGTGGTGACGGTCAAGCTACTGATGATGGTCGTGGCGATGGTTGTGTCGTCCGATCCATCAACAATGGGCGCGACGCAAAATAATAAGAGCGTGTACTCTGCGCTGCGCTACGCTCTCCTATCCGACCGGAGAATCTGAATCAAGTGGCTTCACTAATTCAATGGCCACCCCGTGGTACCAACCACCTGCCGGCCTGCCTGCCTGCCTGCCTGCCTACCTTCTGCGCGTGACTCGCGGTGATGGTGCTTTTGATGGGCGCCCCCAGAGAGAGAGATCACCAAAGATCGCTCATTTTCATGCAGCTTCCGGTCCGGTTCGGTCGCTTTCCATCGATTTCCATTCCTCCGAGGGAAGTCCGGGGACGGCGGTGGTGGTGGTGGTGCAACATGGTAATTACTTCTAGAGTTCCGACTGACGCAAGGTGTGCGTGTGTGTGTGCGCGGTATGTGTTCGCGATCGTCGTGGTCGTGGTCGAACACAATAATCCGGCCCGGGGTCCGGGGTCCGGTCCTCGGTGGAAGGGAAGAGTGTGTGGAGATTGACTTGCGGAACACCGTTTCAATTATTTGCCCCGTGCGCGAGTGGGGCCGGAAGTGGGGTTCCGTTTGGATTGAATAAATTAGATAAGTGTTCGGTTCTTCCTCCGATGCCGAGGCCGAGGCCGAGATGTGGTTCCCCTGGTTCCTCCTGGCTTCCACGGCTCGAATTGAGTCGCGATGCGCGATGTACTGCTCGTTACTAGTTACTTAGGCTTCCCATATGTACTACTTATATTATTTGTAAGAGTTTATTCAAAAGATTATTGCCAAGCGGATGTCCTGTTGTTTGGTTCCGCTCCACGGCACACACACAAGGCTATTCCCCGGGGGGGTGGCACTCCTCAGCGGTCTCAGTGAACCGGAACCGGTGCCCTGCTGCTTGTTCCGTGTCCTTACCCCGTGCCTTACCGGCCGATAGCCTCATATGCGAAGGAATTTCCCATGATTTCTTGTGTGACTTACCCGTTTTTTTCAGGAGGGGTCCTCGCTCGCTCGCTTACGTGTCCTTGCGGCCGGTCTAATGTAGAACAATGTAGCGATCCCCTCCTGGTTCCCACGCAGCCAGTCAGCCCCTCACTATCTCTCTAGTTCTCTCTCTCTCTCCCTTATGCGATGCTTATCGTCATTAATCAATTCTGCTCAAAAGACGGAAAGATAATTAAAATTTCGAACTTCCGTTTTTTGCAAAAGGGCCCCTGGGGCCGGGTGGGTGAAGGGCCTGAAATTGGCTGCAACTTAGCTGGTGGTGGTGGTGGCGTCGTGGGTGTGTAGGGCCTCAGACCGGCTGCAAACAATGGCAAGAAAAACTCCGCACATACCGGCGTGTGTGTGTGCTGGCAGATAGGCAAAACTCGCTACTCCGAGCACTGTATGTGTCCCACACACACACACACACACACGCACGAGGAGGCCGAGAATGTGGAAGCGAAAGTTTTCCGAAAACTTTAATTGATTGAAATTTTCCTCTTTCCAACCTTAGGGTCACACATGTTTGTTGGTGTGTCTGTGCCGCGTGTGTGTGTAAAAGGGTTCGTCGATGATGGCAGGACTGAAAATCAATCGCTTCTTTGGAGCCAATTTTCCCGAGCAAAAAAGAAAATCCCTTAATAGGAATGCTAACCGTGGAGTAGGGCCAGCGCGATCCCCTTTTGTGCTGCTGCTGCTGCTGCTGCCGGTGGTTGGTTTTTCGTATAAACAGCGAACCGAGTTTTCCCACACACATACACACACACATGCACACGCACACTTGCCAGTATGATGGCCCGGGCGGAATGAATAATGCAGAGCGTATTATTCAAATTATGCTGTCACCGAATCGCTTTCTTCTCCGAGATTCCGAAGCTCAGGAACCACAAAACTCACTCCCTTCATTTTGGTATTGGGAGTAGGTGGGGTGCAGTGCCACCGAGCGTGAAAGAACCACCTTCCCAAGCCCCACAGGTGCATTACGGCCAATCACGCGAACACCGGATACGTACCGGATATCAGCTACTTCCGGAATTTTCCCACGAACCCCCGAGGAAGGGAAGGTAGCCAATAGCCCTTAGCGCCACCCCAACCCGGGGTGCCAGGGTGGAGTGTCAATAGTCGTTCACACGCCCCGAAGCGGGGTGACCTTTTCCCTTAACCCGACTTGTTGCACTCGACTGCGAGAATTCTTAAGAAAGGCAACAGAAGAACCAGCAACGATGGGAAGGAGAAATGAAAGATTTGTCTTTGGCACCTCACCCTCACAATCACACCCTCGACTCCACAGTAACCAGAAAGGCACAGTCCCTTTGAGGATTTCGAAAGCAAATTCCACTTGGGGGGAATCTTTTCCGTCTGTTTTCTTAAGACGTGCTGCTCATGGCGTGCTGCCTGCCTGCCGGAGTGGTGCTGAGAGTTGGGTCTCGTCGTTTCGGTTTAAGCGTTGCCTAGCATGCCATGGAAAGAAGGGATTTACGGCCAGAAACCCGGGCGAACGGAGAGAAGCGTTAAAGCGATGTAATCGTACATCCGCCACCATGTTCGTGCTGGTGCTAAAAGGTTATAAAAACCAACGAGTAAAGTTCCACCATTTGACTTCGTCCTTTCGTCCGCTGACTGTGAACAGTTGCGCAATAATGGTTAACGAAGTGATCGGGGGCAACTGTCTTTTTGTGGTTGGATTAAGGGACTCGATAAGCACGACATTTGCGTGTTTGAAATGGTTAGAATGTTATATATTTTGTTTGGTGTCTTGATTTTTTTTTTGCTGTTTGTCGTTGAGCTAATGTAAGGATTTCAACGTGTTGGCTCATTATGGGCTAAGAATTCCCTCACACAATTCAATAATAGTTGAACCTCAAAATAAACTGCAGATCCATCTCTTTGGGTTTGTTTTATTTCCTTTTCTGATACTGTTTTCCTTTAATTATATTTTCACAAAACAAAATCCCCCCGTTGATTTCTTTCTTCAAAACTTCACTCCAACATAAAACTTACGCAGAAAGTAAGCTCATTAGCCGAACTGAAACCCCTTTTTTGCATTTACCAACCACAACAACTGCACAATCCCTTTACTTGTGCCCCCTCCCGGCAAAAACGGTTGTTTATACTTCGCTACCTAAACGTAAAAGGAATTTATACAAAACTTTTGTGGCGCCTTTGCGGCATTCGGTAAAACGCACCCGTTTTACGCCTTCACACGCCCCATTCTGCTAACATTTTGCATCATTCAGCGCGAAGAGAACCAAACAAAAGATGCTCAACTGGTTTCTGAAACGGTTCGGCCACCCTGAAGTCAGTCTACTTCACTTTGAAGACTTCTTAACATCCTTCTTGCCCGGACGACCGGCGACCGCGGCGTGTTTCTTACCACCACCACGGACCAAGGAGAAAGGATTAGCGGGGTTGGCACTTGTTCGCTTCGTTCGCAAAGGAGCAAAATCAACAGACGATTTCACGCTCCGCTAAAGTGCTTTTCTTTTGCCGGCGACCACGATGCCCACGACGACGACGACGATGATGACGGCCACTTCTTGGCCGTCTCAAGAGCGTGAAGCGCTGGATTAATTACTTCGCTGCGCGAAACGAGCAAAACGCGAGGGGAGCAGCTTTGAACATCTTGCGAAAAGTGTATCCAAGCCAAACGGCCAAACGAAGGACAAAAGAAGGATGTCCTGGGTCCGGTTTGGTCTTGCTTTCGGCTGCTTGCTACGAGAGACAAACTGGCCTCCGGGCAGAGACACCCCCGGGTTTCCACCGTTCCGTTCCACTTTTTCTGCTTGTTGCGGTACGCCACCGCCATCGTTGTCGCAAGAAACTTGGCGACATTGTTCGGGTACGCCTTCATGGTAATTAAACCGTCTTGCCGTGGTTGCCGTTGCCGTTGTGGTTTCGTTAAAACTGTGAACTTCTTGCTGAGATTCTGTCTGCTGCCTGGTCTGGGTGATGGTCTGGTTCACCTTGAGCGATGCCATGATTGATTAGTGTCCGGACAAAGGGGGGACCACCAGCATTAACTCGGGGTAATTGTTTGGTAAATGTAAAATCTATTATCTGTGTCAATTTCATTCAATGACAAACGGACGCAGTTTCTGCATGCAAAGATCCTGCACCTTTCTTGGATCAATCGTTCAATCACTCGAGAAGATGAAAGCGCAAACCTGCATTTTATACGGAATGAGAAAGATTCCAAACGAATTTCCTTCCAATCGACGTCTCAGAACGGCATTTGAGGGACTTCCTTTAGCATTCTTTCAGAAGCTCAATGTCTACGCCTTTAAACGATTCTTCCAGCATCTCCTTCTCCGTGAGAATCCTAACCAAACTTGCAGACGGCCAGTTTCGAGAGAACTTTCCCAAAACGAATCTTTCCAGTAACCGCAAAGTAAAGCAAAGCAGCAAAAGCGAAGGCTTCTGATTACCCCGTTTGATGCTAAAAAGCAACTTTTTGAAGCAAAAGCAAAGCAGGCACTGGTTCCGACTTCCCGTCTTCCTTGATATTGCCATCTGCATCTGCCCGACATTCGGCATCCGTCGTTATGATTCACGGACTCCGGATTCTTAATACCGCTGCGGGCAAATACGTCTCCGGTTGTCCCCTTTTTGCTTAAGGGTTTCGCTACAGTGATGCGGGTCCAAGAATGGAGAATTATTGACAGTTTTGCTTTTGGCACCCGCTTCACAATGCATCCTCCTGCATACAAGGACGAACGCGCGGTCACCGATCGAGCGAAAGGTGCATTCATTCCCGTTCGACAATAGAGAGCGCACCTTCGCTTTAACCAATTTCGTCGCATATTGTATCCTTCTTTCACCTAGATTCTTAAGCAAATAAGACCCAACCCAACCTCCACTACCTGCTGCCGTGAGGTGGTTAAGCCTCTGATTCACGGACTCAACTCTCTCCCCGCCTTTCAAAGCAATCGTAGCTTTTCATGGGAAAACTTTCTTAATCCTTGCCCGGTGGGAAAGGATACGGAGGTCTTCTTCTTGATTCGATCGATGTCGATGCTGCTGGAACTAATCGATGAACATCTAGGCGATGGAATATGAGCGAAATCATCAAACGAAAGAGAAAAGTGCAAGTTTGTAGTCGAGCATAAAAGTTAAGTGATTAAACGTCCAATCGAAGTGAAAGTTAATCAGTTAAACATAAAAACTTAGTTAAAAACAACTTGTTTTGTCACTCAGATTGGCCCAACAATCACTGTTTAATGAATAAATCGTTTACAACAAACAAAATGAACAACTGCCGGAACCATTTCCGTTTGTTCATGTTCAACCCAAACGGACCAATCTCGAGTGAGAGTCAATGTTGTGGATCAAATTTACACCTCACATTAGTTTGATGATACCACATTCCGATCGCACCGGTCTCGACACATCCGGTCCGGCTCGCCGGGTACCGCTGCAAAGGCTCCTCGTTTTGTTAGTTGAAGCGCATCGCAGTAGCTGACGCGTGGCTGCCACGCGACCACTCGCGTCACCACGCGCGTTTCTCGATTTTCCAGGTGAGGAAGCAACGCATTACGGAGGAAAATGAAGAAGCGTTCAAGCAGTTGGATGCGACCGAAGGGTGCGATCGCACCGTTTTCTCTCTTCCTCTTTCGATCTCTTCCTCTTTCGAGCCAACGAAACGTAACGCGCGTTACGCTCAATACCGGGGCCGCCCTGGTTCGGTTGTGTAAAAAAACTAGCGATAAGAACCCACATGCGGTGAGACGGGAAGCGACAGCGACCATCAGGAGGGGCTCGTCGTCGTACGTTGCTTAGGGGCACGTGCCCAAGCCAAGCCGTGGCGTGGCGTGGTCTATCGCCCAAGTTCCTGCACATTTCGAAACGATCACCATCAAACAACATGTATTTATGTAGAGCAACATTCTGCAGGAGAAGAAGATTTGGCGTCCAAATGTTGTCACCCCTAGCGCCGAGTCCGCCGAGCATAGTTTAATGCCACTCGAAAAAGGGTGATGGTTGGTTAGTGGTTGGTACGAGCGCATAACACATAGTGGGTTGCAACTCTTGGCAGCTGCTGCATCCACTATTTGAATACGCGAATATGATAACTGACTTAAGTGTCGCATTGTCGCTGGCGCACGTTGATACAGTGACCTTTGGTATTCCTTGTTCAATGTCAAGCAATAGATATAACTCGCTCCTCAATGCTGTCTATGATATTAGCCAACGCAATATGGAGAATTTATGATCTTTTGATTTAATTCTTAGGATCAAGCTGAACTCTAAATTCAAGGAATTCGAGGAAAATCATAAAGGATCTGTTCAAGGAAAATTTTCTTAAACTCTCAAAGTCGTATTACGTTATCTTCTTATCAACATTGATTGGAAATCTTGTTTCTAGAAACTAGAAACGCATGACAACCTTGCCAAGTATCCGTCTATATGGTTCTGATTCTCCCAAGTTTCACATTCTAATCCTACAATTCATCGCTCAAAATTCAACAGAAAGGAGGCAGACAGATGTGCTCGGTCCTCGGTTTTAAACCCTCCAGTATCGCACTCGAGCCTCAACCGCGGCTAGACGCCGTTTAAGTAAAGGTTTCCCCTTCCATCAACAGCACGCCACGGAACGGAACCTAATTCTGCAGAGTCCCAGGGTTCCCGGGCCCCTGCGCCAGAAAGCGAGAAAGAGATCGTAGCAAGGTGACGTACTGCTGCAAGCCGGCCAGCTTAGACTCACCTTTACAAACAATCTTCATTGTATTACACACACACACACGGACGCACACAGTAGGGTGTCTGTGGATTGTCCTTGTCCCTCGGAATCTCCTACCGATCGGCCGGAATGGACGGGAAGAACTCAGTTTGAAGCGACAAAAAATGTGAAAGAGGGGCTCGAATGCTGTTGCTGTTGCTGCTGCTGCTGCTACATGAGGTCCTTTCGTCCTTCGAACCCTCAAGAGCACCGAGTGCGCGCGATAGGACCCCTCGCAGAATTGAGCCCATTTCTTCTTCCCCTTCTCGCAAACCGTTGTTCGCTCCTTTACGTCATTGAGCTGCAGCTGCAGCGTTCCAGCGACCGATCGTTCCAACTACACACCACCACACCGAACGAGCAGCTATAGAGCAGGGTTCGAGGTCCCTTCGCCAAAAGCGCCAGTCGCTCACCTTCGCTCCAGTGAGCATCGTGAGCTTCGTTCGCGGCGGTGAAGCTAAGCATAAGAAGAAGCAGGGACTACACCTAGGGGGAACGGGAGTCGCGCGCGCGACCCCTTCTCGAATCCTCGAATCCGGTTCGCTGTTTCGGTGCTCTGGGTCCTTTTTCTTTTGTCCTCGTACGGCCGGCTACGCATAGCTAGGCTAGTCAGCGCGCACAAGATCGTTGTCGTTTTTGACAGACAGGGAGCATAAATGCGACAGCATAGTGGGGTGAGTTCCCTCCGTTTCCCCGTTCGTTCGAGCAGCTCTCGGTCGTGCCGCTCGGAAGTTCAAGGTCCTATATCTACGAAGGCACCACCGTCAGACCCGCATTCTAAGCGCCAGGACAGCGGTACGGTACGGTTGCTGCTTAAAAATGTCAGTAAAGATGCGCGATTGGCGAGGGAAAGCGACCGGCCATGGTACCGGTTTTTGGCGAGGGCCAGCCGGGTTTAATCGCGCTCCACGGACACGGAGACGAGGAACTTACAAATACGAGAGGGGTGCCCGGTGGCCCGGTACTGTGTTCTGCAGCTCATATGGCACACCCGAAACCGCACGCCGCTTGGCTGACTTTCGATCTTGTGATGCGCGATGGCCTCGAAACATCTGCGAGAAGGACGCGAATCGATTGTCCAGCAGCAGCAGCAGCTGCTGCACCAATATCCCTAATGCCAACTGACGACGACTGACGATGAACGGTGAACGAGGACGATGATGCTGATGATGACGATGATGAAGCAATCGCAACGATAGACGTCCGTCTGCTGGCCCTCGGAAGACGCGACTACAAATAACCACCACGTGGCTCGCGTTGAAGTCTCCTTAGCGGTCTTCTTCGTGCTCGGTTCTTATGCCACTCTTCGTGCTGCAGCAACAGCACACAAGAAAGCAAGAAACGCGCAACTTCGGCTCTAAGAAAACCGGGGCCGAAGCGCGTTCCCCTTCCCGATTTCCTTCCGGCCGCCGGTGACGCACACGCACATAAGGAACTCATCCATTTTCTTGCTTTCCATTTCTTCCCGGCGGTGCGGTGTGGTGTCTTCCCCTGATTTTCTTGGCCCACATCACATCGCATTGCATCACCACTACCACTATCACGGTGTCGGTGAGCCCTTTAAATGGTTACGTCATTGTTGACGACGCCTTTCTTGGCCAACGAAAGGCGTGGAAACTTCTCTTATTCTTAAGTTTCCTCGTTCTTCGTGCTCGTCGTGTGCTACTCAGTCTGTCTGTCTGTGTGTGTGTCTTGTGAGGATGCTATTGTGCAACCAACCATAGAGAGAGAGCGAAAGAGAGACGATTCCAATTGGAACTCCTCCATGGGGAACATCAACAACGGTTTTGGGCTTTTTGGTTGGTTGCGTCCTCCAGGGGCGAATGCGACATGCGCTTCGCACCATATGCTGTGTGGTGTTCATAGTGTGGTAAGGCGGTAAGGTACAAGATGATTATCGTTCAGAGGAGGTCGTTTAACTCGGCCACGCAGCCCGTCTGGTGCCTTACCGAGTAGTCGGCAGACGATCGAGCGAACGTTTGTTTATGTTTTTTTTTTTTGCTGATGTGATGCTCCTGGACGACGGTGGTGTTGTCGGTTACGCGGCTCGACCTTTCCCGATAGCCGATGCGGCACGAGTCCGCACGGCACGGCACGGCACGGCGTGTCGTCAGCTGAAGGCGTACCAAGTTGGAGAACAGATGGCATCAGTTTTCCTTCGTCCTTTTTTATTCGTTCGGTGGTACCAACCGGAGGAGTGCCCCTTGGTGAAGGATAGCATTTAACAGAATGGCATGCGATTCAGTCCTTTGACTCCATTAACGTTCCTTCCTAGACACAGCGGGATTCCACTGGTAGTCGCCGGTGTGTCGGAAGCGTGGTTGCGAATTTATTAAATCTACTGCTGCCTTTCGGTTACTTCAACGAGGATGTGCTTTTTTTTAAAGAATTCTTTCGAATCATGGAACTTTTGCCTCAAGAACAGATCGAAATATTCATTCAAAGAAAATCATTAGCCAATTACAGCAATTGTATGGCAGTTAAGGCGCTTTTCAGAGTTAATTCTACTTTGACAAGAACACACTACTTCTGATGAAGGTTTAGATATTGCCACAAAAAGATGATCTGATGAAGTGTCTTGATAAATTTGATCTTGATCAGAAGGAGAATTTACAGAACATTGTTCTTCAAACTATCACTACTATCACTTCTATTCCTTTTTTTACTTGATCAATGTACCTCGAATACATGTTTCATGTTACCGTGAGCGAAAGAGTTATAGGCTTATAAAATCACTCGTGATAAAGATGATTTGACTTTTCTGAAGGTTTGTATGCATTCTGTTATTTTTGTTCATCAAACTAACAGGACCTGAATTTGGATCGTTCGTTGACTTCTTTAGTTTCAGCTCTCTACATTGCATTTAGTTTTATGTTACTTAAGATGTCAAGTAGGCTATTAGTCCGTTGAGTACATTCTGACAAATAAAATAAAATAATAAATCAATAAATAAATAATTGGTCGCCTCACTGAATTGAGAATCGGTTCAATTCACTCTCGGAAGCAGGAAATTATAGTGCAAATATCGTTTGTATTTAGTTTTTACATAAATTTCACGCAGCAATAATGGATTTGCACGCTCTTGTCGCTAAGGTAAAGTCGTATTCCGTTAGCAGAGCTCAACGATGTATCTCTGTAGGTCTTAATGAAGTATGTCTTAAGATGTCTGTTCTTAATATTAATTGAATACCATTTAAACTGAATACGTGTGACCCTAGGGTTCATTCATGAAACGCCAGCGCTTAGTTAAAACATATTAATTTATCATGGACCGCGGGCTATCAACATTTTAAAATATCCTTAGTTTTCCAAGTATTCCAGACCAGTTTATAAACTTCACGTGGTCTGATATTCATTTTGGAAATCCCTTTAGTTCCTGTAGACCATCACATCACATCACACAACCCCCACACGTGGTAATGGGATCCTTTCCTCCGATCTCGTCGGCCATAAATACACAGTGTCCTTCCGGGCATCCGGGACGCGTCGCTTAGCGCAGGCGCACCTCGACACGGACGTCTGCATCTTGAGAAGCTTCGAAAAGTGGGCTCCCCCACCCCTTCCTGCAAGGAACCATGCACTTCCGTGCAGGCTTCCGGAACCGAAAACCAAAAACTTTTGATATTTATTTGTCTCCCCCTCACACACACACACACACACACACACACACACACACACCGACTTCCATCTTCATTAGCGTACTGGAGCAGTCGAGCAGGACTCGAGGAAAGCGATCCAGCCATCCATCCAGCCACCAGCGCTGTGTATCCTTTTTGCTGCGGAAGACGAAACCACTTTTTGCTCGCATCCGTCTTCCCGGTCTTGCTTTTTTGCTCTCGGTTCCGCTACCGGTGCCCGCTGGCTGGCGGCCTTTTCTTGAGTCCGAATTACGAGCCACGGCGGGGGTAGAAGACCCCCTTTGTCACCTCGCACCACGCCACCATATCCTTTGTTTTCCTGGCCTGCTTTGTTTTTCTGTTGGAATCCCGTTTCCTGGGATCTGTGACCGGGAAGATCACCTCATCACCAGGACTACGAGGCGAGGCTTGCTGGGTTCTTCCGGCCAGCTCGTTCAAGCGAGAAACGAGACCAAAGGCCAAGGAGTGTCTGTCTTAAAAATTACCCCGTGCCGTGCACCGGTAGCTTTCGGTCCGTCCCGTTGGCCGCCCGTGGCCGTTGACCACTGTGACGCATCATTGTTGGTTGTCGTCACCGAGGGGTGTCGTCACACAGCACCGGAAGTGTGTCACGGTGTGCGTCTACGGGGGACCTCGTTTCATGGTCAAATTGAATTATAATTGAATGTCATTATCCAGTGCGAAGGTGGTGGCAAGGTGTGAACGAACGGTTCAGGGCGCAACACCTCCAGCTACTGGCAGCGGCGGCTCCAAGCGGTTTTCCTTAGCGACTGCTTGGCCGGCTGCAGAAAAGAAAGAAAGAAATTCAGCAAGAACCTAACACTGTGGCCACTGAATACACACAACTCCAGCAGCGCCAGCGTTCCCGGTGCGCTGCGATCGGACATATGCTGTCTGCTGCTCCTGATGCTATTGATTGTTGGTTTCGCTGACGTGTTTGTAATCGAGAAGGAAGGAAGGCGAAGGCTGGCTGGCTTCTGCTGCTCCGGTATTGGCCTTCCGAGACACCACCAGCCAGACCAGCAGAAGTTCGCCGCGTTTGCAGCCGGCCCCCTGATCTGGTCCGATTTATTGAAATCCCTCTTAGTGTTTCGTTGGCACGAGTTGGCCCCTTAGCGAGTCCCCGGGAGAGCATCCTTCATTCATTAGCGCACGCGCCCGCATAAGAAGCAGATCAGACGAACGGACGGACGGACGGGCGTGGAATTCGATTCCTTTCGGAGGATCGAAGACCGATGTTGTTGCACTTTTTTTTCCTTCCTACCTACCGCTTTCTTTCTCTCGTCGCTCCGTCCCGTGACCACGTGCTGCCAACGCGCAGAAGGAGGAACACGAAGACAACAAACCGACCGAAGACAACCGGGGGAAGGATGAGCGGAAATTAAGGATGAGCTTTTCCCCGGGGTTTCTTCAAATATGCACAGCAGCTCGCTCCTAGGTGTACGGGTGCCCCTCAACTGCCAACTGCCTTCTAAACACCAAAAACGCGTCCATTCGCGGCCCTTAGCGGTGGTGGGTGCGGTCGGATGTTCGCGTGCTCGAAATCGGAATGGAACGGAACTCGATCCCAAACAGGCTCGGGGAAGTACACATTTCAGGAAGGCACACTTCAAGGGTCGAGACCGTGACTTTTGGGCTTGAGGCCCCGCGAAATACCGATCTCGAACACCTGGACCTAGATCTGGTGCTGGTGCTCGTGCTGGCGTGCGTGGCGCAAAGTCAGAGACCTTTGCGCCCGGTGCGCCCTTTTCTTTCGCCAGCCGCATGTTACAACGACGGCGATGATGATCGGTTCTCATCGGGCTGGTCTAGGTCCTGGTGCCAAAGCGGTGCTTGTTTCACCCCCTTTGCGTTGCGCTGCGGTGTGCCACCGGAACCGGAAGAAGCCACCTCAAGCCACCGCCGCCACCAGAGGGATAGGAGAGGCTTTTCGCTCTTAATGCGTTTTTTACGTGATTGGCATATTTTTTCCCTTCACCTTTTCATGTTGATTCATCGGTCGGTCGGTGTGAGCACGCGTGGCATGGCAGTGCGCAAGTCATCTGTGCCCGGTGCCAGATCGGCAGCAGCAGCAGCAGCATCCTATTTTACCAGAGATACCACGTGGAACCTTCGGAGATCAGGCGCGAGGTTTTCGGTTACCTCATCGCGACGATCGAAGAGAGCAAACTTTAATTCCCTTTTCTAATCAGCATCCTCGCTCCGGGGGGTACCTTAGGGCTCCCGAAAAAGGCTCCCTAACGCGTTCGGTTGACCACAGCGAAACCTGATACGCATCCGGGCGGACAGACGGACGGTCGAAAGAAACCGAACGATCCTGACGAGCTGGCAAGCTGCAAAATCTTGAGATCGCGACCAAATGCCAGAAGATGGCCAGATGGTCGGCCGGTTGATGGGTCGATGATTAATGTGAACCACCAGCACCACCACGAGCACCATTTGAATCGCTGAATGTGTTGAAAGGACATGCGGTGTCAATGGGTAAACACTCACCGAAGGTCGTCCCCGGCGAATGATGATGCACCGAGGGAGTAATCCTTTTGCTCGGTCCGGACCTTACAACCGGTCCGGGGGACAAAGGACCCCGGTTCCACCTTTTCGGTAAAGTAAGACACCACCACCATGTCGGTGCATGATGTTATGATAATCCTTTGGCCATCCTTAGGCCGTCCTTTTGGGTTGCATTGAAGTTGCAAACTCGAGCGACGATGACGGATTCGTTTCGGCTCGGATTCCGAGTACGCGAGAAGGGACCTCCTCTCATCCGCACGTCCGCTTTCGGTCAAAGCGGTTGGACAGAACGGGCTATGAAAGGCCGAAACCCAATCCACCCAAAATTGTTGTCAATCGATTCAATACTTGGCACACCGAGGCAACAGAAGTGTTACCAGAAACGACACTGTCGTAGGTTGGATCGAGGTTGGACAATTGGTTTCGAAGCTTGAAGCGCGTCACTTTACGGACTTTCGCCAATCAGCAACAGGCAGATGTTGGTGGCGACGGCCCTGGTGCGCAGCTGGAATTTTTCGCCAAGATTGTGCCGCCATTCATTCCCTTGGAGTGTGGCTGCTGGTACGAAGATGTAGCTGAAGTGAAATCCGCTTACAGAGCACGCGACAGACGACGTGGACGACGACGACGACAACTCCCAACTCGCGTATGACTAATAAGTACCCGGAGGTTTCAACCTATGTCTTTGCCGCCTTTGAGGTCAGCTCTCCCACACGGCGGAAGACCTACTTTCCCGCGGGATGGGGTCGGAGAAACAACCAGCCAACCAGCCAGCCAGCCAGCCAGCCAGCATGTTTGTATGTTGTGTGTATCCGTTGTGTATGTCAGGTCCATTTCCAGGCCCTCGGCGGTTGGCACTACTTGCCAAAGCGTACACCTTCGTCTTCGTCTAAACCTGGGGTTGGGAGTCCCTCCCCCGGGAGCCCACCCCACTTTAACAGAGACAAGACCGAACGTTCCTCTTATCAGCCAGTTTTACATTTTCCTATTTGCATGGCGGCCAACCACCTGCCAGCATCATCTTGGCTTTCCCAGTAGGCGTTGGTAGAAGGTTGGAGTTCCGTCGTAGTTGGCGTAGGGGCGAGTGTTGCTTTGGTTCAATTCAAGCCAACCTATGATGGCTTCATCATGCCAGTGCAAATAAAGACACACATACACATCATTCGAATGGCCGCACGGAATCAGTAGCAGGTTTCTTTCAGATAATTCCAGGGAAAAAGAGAACTTCCATGCCACGCAGTAGCAGTAGCAGCAACAGTGGGAGTGGGAAGGCTCATTATGGCTTCTGGCGAGCCGTTAAGACGCAAGAAGTAGTGACCTGAAGAGTCACGGACGGAGGCTTTCTCCGGATAAAGCTGCTTTCACATCGAGCGCGTTTAAACGCCACTAATAGACGCAGCAGGTTTTTTGACGCAGAAAACACGGTTGTATCACATCAAAATATATGGAAGTGTTCATGTAACGCACGGAAAGCTATTTTTTGGAGCTTTTGAAGAGCTTAAAAGTTGGCGTTTTTTTTTCGGATCTGTAAAAATCTACAGATTGTGGCAGGTTCTGAGCCGACTGTAGCAGGCTACGCAAGCAAGCCAGCGTTGCCCTTTGGTTTTGCAATTTGTTTTGGCAGGAATGTGTTGAAATCCGGGTAATAACTGTTTTGCGTGAAGATTAAACTATTTATCATGATTTGATAAGGTGGCGGTAGTGATATAGTGCTATTTTTCGTGTATTTTAAATCGACCTTCGCGCAACCTAGGTGTGAACAATAAATTAAGCTTTTGCGTCAAAAAACGCCAACTTTGGCGTTTTTAAAAACGCGCTCGATGTGAAAGCAGCTTAAAGCTCTTCTGTGACTTGGCATGCGTATGTGTATGTGTGTGTGTGTGTCTGTGTGAGAACCTTATGAGTCTGGGACAACCAACGCTGAGGATGTAGTGTTGTACCGAATGGCATTTCTTTACGTCCCACTGAGACCATTCTGGGGAGCGCAAGGACACTGTTGAAGGAACTGCATCCCCAGGGCATAGTAGCAAAGCCCACGTTGCACACACACACTAACACACACACACACACAAATTTGTTGTGAGCGCATAATTATAATGGTTGACGAGCATGAAGCTCTCGACCATATATCTTTTTTCCTCGCAGGACGCATCCTTCAATGCGTTTCTGCAATTTCCTTCTTTCCGTATCATTATCTGCGTACCCAACGGCCTGCTAGGGGTGGAAAGAAAACACACACACACACACACATACACATTCACAGCCGTATCTGGTAAGAGTCAAGTCTGAGATGCAGCATTGCAATAGAGAAGAGACTCCCGCATATCAAGAACGAACTTCCCTCCGTTGATGACGATACGATGCAGTCCGTGCTTCGAACCCCCTTTTACTCCAAGCCTCCTTTCCAGCCGCAGTCTCAGTCAATTGTCATCGTTCCATCCATCTGCCTGCCTGCCATGCACTCCTCCCTCCAACCAACCAACCAACCAACAACAACACGAGCGCCGCTCAGACGCATGTAATGAGCTGCGGACGTCGAACGGAAATCAAACGGTAATAGCGGGGGGGGGGGGGGGGGGGAGAGGGACTTGACTGTCGGAGGGCCGGAGAAGAAGAGTGCAGCACGGACAGCACCGGACGGGACCGGACTGGTCTAATTGAAAAACAAAAAGCGGAAAAACTTTTTTCCGTTTTTCTCATTGCCTGCTACTGCTGCTGCCGCTGTTGTTTCTTCCATCTTGCCATCCATGCCAATCGGAGTCGTCGCATCGCAGTAGTCCTTGGCAGAGTCGACGCAGAGTCCTGGAACCGCCTCACAATCGATCTGCCGATGCCGATGCCAATGATGATGATGTGGCCAGCAGGTCTGGGGCCTTATAGGGAGTGTTGTAGTTCCCGGGGAGGGGGCCTCGTTCCCTTTTCGTACTCCGTAGCGCCATCATTCATGCTTCGACGACGCATTTTCCGAATCCGGGGCTCCTACAAGTCGGCACGGGGGGAAGGGTGGCCAGCAGCCAGCAGCAGGGTAACCCTTTTGAGGGCAAATGTAAAATGAGAAAAAAAAACACACACACAGCAGCAGCAGGGAAGTGAGCTCGTTTGTTTGGTCGTCGTCGTCGTCGTCGTCGAGCGGAGGGTTTGAGGTTTTTGGCTTTTGGTTAATTAAAAGAAATGTTCACCCTTCATCCTGGGTTCCACACACACACACACATACACTTACATTCTTGCGTCGTCGATCGATGAGGCCATCAGCATCATCAGCCTTCCTTCTTGCCCTTTCTCTCCCTTTACCAGACTCTTTTCTGTCCTGACTTCTTTATGCGGCTCTTTAACCGAACTTTTACGATTGCAAATTAGATGAAGAAGGAGAAGGAAAGGGTGGCCGTTCACTGAAGGGTGGAACTGCTGGTGGCCAACGACGAGATGGAAGCAAAACGGTCGCCAGATTAACGCAACGTGGTGGCTAAATTTGGGGCCGGAGCGACATAAAGTTCGCTTGCGCTTTGGCTGCACCGATTTACTGTCGAAAGTCCTCGTCCACAGTAATGTCCTTTCATGTCCTCGCTCGTTCGTTCCTCGATCCACAATTATTCGCGGCTCAGTGAATGGCAAATGCACCGTTAAATCCCGTGGACACCCCAAGATGCATCCTCCTCCCCCCAAAAAGGGATTTCAAAACCCTTCTCCGCCGTTCTCGTCCGGAAGGATGCACGCTGTCACAGTTAACTTCCTTCTCTCAAGGCAGGAATGGTGGCCATTATTACTGGGCTTGCTGGCTGGCTGGCTGGTGATTAATCAACCAATTTCCGTCGATCCGTCGTCCGGTGGCCATCGTGCGGCCATCCGTGCAACAAAGACCGGACAGGAGGCTGGCTGGACCGAAAATGCGGCGACGCCGGATCGATACCTATACCTTCACTGGTCGCGTCCTCCTCGGGGCTGGCAAAATCATTTGTGGTTTGTTGTTTAGGGCCCTGTGCCACCCGCTCCGTTCCTATATACATACACCCGCGGACGACGACTTCGGACGCGGAAAAAGGGTGGCAAAGGCGCCTTCTATTCGCGCTTGCAACTGCTATGTGCACATAAATTGAATTCCACATTCCACAGCTGCTGCAACGAACGGGGAGGACGAGAAGGATGGAGGACACTATGTGTCGCTTGCCCCCTTCTAGGGCCTCCGGAGAACACATTAGACCCCCGCTCTCCCTCCAGGAACGACATCGACGCCTAGACGAACGCGCGAAACGCGAGACGCGAGACGCGTTTTTGCTTCGATCCGTCAAAACCGATCCGTTTGCCTATTTGCCTGGAACGACGGTGCCTGACAAGATTGACGTGCCTGTCGTGCATATATAGGGAAAGGGCACCGGGCAAAAAACCCGGGAGTGGGTGGGGGGGCCCGGTTGGATCGGACAACAAAAACCGCCATCGGTCAGCGCGACTAACGAGCTTTTGAGCTCCTTCGTCCGCCCGAAAACGAACATAAAACGCCACATACAACCAGACACACACACACACCCACACACACGCTCGTACATACACGAAAGAGAGAGAGAGAGAGAGAGAGAGAGAGAGAGAGACAGATACAGAGAGAGAGAGGTGATTGCATCATGGGGAGCGACGCAAAGTGCAAGTGCATACAGCCGCGCCGCGGCTCCAATATTCGCGAAATTCACCGAACTTTCCACCGTCCTTTCCACGTACCCTGCCACCCACCCACCCACCGTTGCCCGACCGGACAGTCGCGGTGCTTGACCGGCGATGGTGCATCGTTGCACCACACACACACACGCGCTCGTTGCATCAGGATGCAGCCGAGGCTTTGGCAGGATAATATGATGCAGCAGCACGGCCCACCAACCCCCCGACCCACCTACCCGATGTTTGGGCGTCCCTTTTTTGGATTGGGTGAAAGATGAAAGAGGAGGGTGTCCACCACCATCGCCACACCGGGCGCTGCATACAAATGAAGAGCCTCGTATCTCGATGGGCGCATCGGCGAATCGGGTGGTCGTCGTCGGTGCACGGCCAGCCCGTGGTCCAGCCAGCGTCCGAGCTAAAAATTGTATTTTCAAAACTTTATTTACTTCATGCCGCCGCCATCGACGATGACGGCTGTGTAGGCTTTACATAAAGGGGGTCCCACAACATCACTGCATCCAAGCGGATCCAAGAACCACCGAACCGTCGAAGAGGACGATGCTAGAGAGAGAGACAGAGAGAGACAGAGAGAGAGAGACGGGATGGGGTGAGCGTATTAGCAGGTGCAGGGTTGCTGCAGTTTTCGCGAGTTCGCAAAAATTCCATCGAAAAGTTCAATCAAAGTATGCTCTGCCTCGTTTGCATCGCTACTTCGGGCTACTAGATTTCAAGTAACTGTCACTCAACGGTAGGCCCATGAGAGTGTCTAATATTTCAAATCGAAATCGAATTCGATTTCGACAAACAAACGAACTTCACGTAACGATTGCGAGTTCAATAAGCGAACAACAACGAATGTGCGGAGCAGATTTTACAGTAACAAACCCTCTAGACTCTAGAGCCCGCCGGGCATGATGCAATACACTGAAAACGGCATCGAAGATCTGGTCCCGGTGGGTAGATCCAGCATAAAAAAAGAGGGAACCATTCATCATCACCATCTCGTCCCGCCTCTCGGTACGGTTTCGCTAAGTATTTGTCGATAGACAAACAGCACAGCGCATCCTTCAGCTGCTTCACTACCACCAAACAGTCCGCCAGTAAACTCAACCCCATAGAGAGGATAGAGCGAACAGCAGCAGCAATGCTCCGGAGATAAAGCTGCTGCTTCCGGAAACGAGGCGCGCGACGGTGGGCATGAACTGCATCGACATGCAGTTTGGCGGCGAGGTCGCAATCGCCGTCGCCGTCATCAGGACAGCAAAAAAAAAACCAGCGTCCGATGCAGCGTTTGCATCCTCATGCAAACATCGCACCGAGCGCGTGCATCCGCGCACAACGATGCAGCCGAACCCCCCCCGGGGTGACCGCGGTCCGGTACATAAGCGCCCCAACCACCCACAAGCCCTCCCCCCCCCCCCCCCCCCCGGAACAGAAGAACTGCGCCTGGTGCGCCTCTTTTGTTTGCCAGAACCCAGCGAGGAGCGAGTTGCAGTCCGTGGCACACAAACAACACTGGACAAATGAGAAATGGCCACGGCCACGCCAAGGCAAAAGGTGGTAGTGGGGGCATTAGTAGTAGTAGTAGTAGTGGCGGTGGTAGTGGGTGCGCACTGACGGTGGGTGGTACATGCACACCTCTTCTTCTACTAACTCTGGCACCAAACTTAGCTCCCCTCGCGCTGTCGGGGGGCGCGCATCCATTGTGTGCTGATCCGCTTCGCTGCAATTGATGGTCCGGCGGTGGCGCCAGCGGCAGCGACGGCTGATGGGACGCTGACGCACCTCGATCGATGCAATCCTTTCGTTCGTCCGGCACCGAAATGCAGATGCATCCTGTGAGTGAGTGAGTGAGTGAGTGAGCGAGCGAGCTCCAAAAGGATCTGCAGACCGAGAGCGAGGACTTGTCAGATGCCGTTTGATATATGCTCCATGTACACTCGCCTCTCCACATCCTCATCCTTCGCTTCGTACATATGGGCGCTTGTGCCTGGCGTAGGGGTGTCCGATAGCTGAATGTGTGTGTGTGTGTGTGTGTGTGTGTGTGTGTGTGCGCGGGTCGGACTGACCACTCCGTGCGTGCACTTCCATGGTGCGTGGAAGGAGAAGCGACTTTGGAGGATTTCGCGGTGGAGAATTGAGGCGCGCTGGTGCTGCCGGATACGGTCGGATAGGCTGGCCAGAAAATAGGATTAATGCCTCGTGGGCTTTATCAAGTTTTCAGCCCTCCTTCCTCTCGCGCTCGATCTCTCTCTCTCTCTATCCGTCTCTCTCTTCTTCTCCCTTTGGAGCAGTGCTATCCAAATCTGCATCCCTGCTGTTGGAGAAGCGGCTGGCCATTGAATGGTTGAGTTGAGTGAAGAGGTATGTTACTGAATGGTGGTGCTACTGCTGCTACTGCTGCTCCTGGATGCAGACGATCAGTGTTCGGACGTTCGGCTGATTAATACCAACGCCCAACGACGGGGGCTACTAGTAAGGTAGAACAATGGTCACTGGAAAATGCGCGGCCTACACATATCCACGCACGCAGCTTTTAAACAATCGGTCCCGATTCCACGATGATGATGATGATGGTGATGATGATGGTCCTTTGCTAGTGTCCTCTGCACCGGAAAAGCCGGAACTCGCTCGCTTCCCAATCGAACGGGCAAAATGCGCCAGTGCATCGAATGCTGAATATGGCACAATATGCTCAACGCACTATGTCGATTGCACACACTCTGGCGCGTATCCCGCTGCTGCATTTCTCGATTTTTTGCTCCGTTTGTCCATCCGAGCGGCACATTCGTTTTAAGATCAGTGAAGCAACAATTTAGAATGCAGGGCGCGCACCGATATTGCTTCGAGAGGCTTCAACACCTTTCCAATGGTTATGCTGCAATGGTCGGCCCGGTTCGGCTCTAAAGCCGAGTGCGAGCACGAGTTTCTTTTTGTCGCATGAACAGGGGTTTTAAAAGTAACGAGCAAAGTATCACATTTCCATAGCGTATCAAGTGAGGCACCTTACGGTGCGCGATCCTCAAGCAGTTTGCAATGCTTCAAACGAACGTGCGACACACGCACGATTTGCCACCACCGCCGGTTATCGATGCGATCACACTTCAGAGTCCAAGTTCCGTTGATGTTAAACCATTCATCGATGTACTTCGATATCGAGTGCTGTATTTGCGATTATGGTGCAACGGTTTGGTACAAAAGGATCCGAGCTCAACGCTACGCCTCTGCTAACGATCCCACAATACGCCCCCCATATGCCAGTGTTGCTTCCAAGGCTGATAATCTCGACACGAGCTAAGAAGCTCACCAGTCGCGAGTCGCGAGTCACAAGATAAAAACGGAACCAGAGACAGGCTTCTGGGTTTGTGGCGCCTTCATCGCAGCGTGCGATAGTCGGGGAGAGGAACTCGGCCGTGTGGTCATGTGCGGGCTAGCCGCATAGTGATAGCGAGTAGAGACGCCCCTCTAGAGTCTGGCGAAACCCCGGTGGATGGCCGGTAGAGAATGGAGAAGACATGCCGTCAAGATGGAATGACGTGAGCCAAACAATTTGTTACCCATTTAACAATCTTCCGGTAGTCCTGCCAGGCTTAATACATATGGAAAAGGAATATGAAATACTTTAAAACTACACCTTATTTAGTAAGTGCTTAGAAATTAGTTAGTTACAACTATCGAAATACGTTCAAACTTTAAATACTTTATAATGACACAACGAGCAGATTGATTATCAAATTTAAAAGGATGATTCCGTCTTTACAGTCCTTATGTGATGAAGGCCCTTGGCACAACTAGAAATTAATAGTTGGGCCGTTCTCGTGAGCCAAAGGTGCATGTCCACGATAGCAACTTTACGTGAATTGTAAAAATTAAAATTGTAAAATAAAAATGAAATAAAGCTACTATCGTAGCCGAGCTCTTAACCGTGCTCGCTGTTAACTTGTCTAAGAGCAACGCTTAATACTATTGAGCTGTTTAAGTGCAACTTCCATCGCAAACTCGGTTGGAAATACGTTTTAAAGAACTGTCAAAATGCACGACGCAGTGCACCGTTCATATAGCCTCTCGCCTTGGTCCGTTGTTGATATGTGTTTGAGCATTGCAAAACAAGGTTGCTATCGTGGCCATGCACCTTATGACCTAAGTAACTTACACCGTTGCAACGTTCAATGACTACTCGATGAGAAGGCAACGAAGGTCGGTAAGGTTGTAGTTGACTCTCAACGTTTCTTGGGAACAGTCTCTGAATTCCTTCAATATTGCTGCTGCTGCCAGAAGCTGCACTATAGCAGCATATTCTAGGACTAGCACTCTG
The DNA here is from genome assembly GCF_943734745.1 of Anopheles darlingi. Lineage (NCBI taxonomy): Eukaryota > Metazoa > Arthropoda > Insecta > Diptera > Culicidae > Anopheles > Anopheles darlingi. The sequence continues at coordinate 32,093,406 of NC_064874.1, read as the reverse complement.
TCTAGTGGCCCAAAAACAGGGCCCGATCCGGCGATCCCTGACATGCTTAGTGAACTGAAACGGAAATCAAACAGTCATCGTACCTCAACCAATTTACCAATGTTCGATCAAGTGTATCGCAACAGGCACCGCGGTTGATATCCTCGTTCCCTTTTCAATCCCCCTCCCCGGAACCCCTTAGCAATGTCTTAAGACACTCTTCTCCAGGAGCACCACCTACAGCTGGCCGAGGAGCGCTTGCCCAGGGGGCGCTCCTCCTCAGGTCAGTTCGTTTGTTTGATGAACGCAACCGCTTTTACGAGCATTAATTGCTTCATCTCTTAGGCTCCGGGGTCCCGGGAACCATACGCGGAACGGAGAACCCCCGGGCGGTACTGCTCGCTCGCTATTTCAATAATCGACCTTTTTTCGAACGCCATATGATGGAGCGGCGCGCGCGGCCGGAGGAAACATATTTACAAATTTCTCTTAAAATATGTTCGATGGGCTGTCATCTTCACTGTGCGTTCTGTCGACCCTTTGCCTCCTCATCCTCCTTCTTCGTCATTCTTCTGCCTCATTGGGGACGGTAAAAGCGGAACAAGCAATTGGGAAAATTGTGTTCCAACTGCTGCGTCCTCGGGCAGCCCTTGCTCCCCGCTCAATATGCGCGGGAATTGACCGCCGCGTGTACTGGTTGCTGCTGCTGCTGTTGCTGCGCAGGAACGTTAATGTTCCTTCCTCTTTTCCGCTCCCTTCCATCTCATCACTAATCCGTCAATTGGTCGCTTCAACCGATTCGACGGTCGACATCGTCGTCGTCACCGTCGCCGTCGTCGTTGCCGTCGTCGCTGTCGTGGGAGACTTTGGCCGAGGGTGCCGCACCAACGATATGCATTGCAATGCGTGCACGGTGCAATGCAACCAGACCACATAAACCACAATTGACCAGCGTCGTCGTCGTCGTTGCCGTCCCTTCCCACTTCACGATCACGTCGTCTAGTGACAGTGTGTGTGCGCGCGCGCGTCTTTCCTGTGCTTAAGCCACGGTCCATTCCGGTCCATTTCCGGCTCCGGAAGCCCACTCCCCCCTTACTCGGAGGAGGGGTGAGAAATTTGAATCCTTTCTCAGCAGCACACGGGCAAGCTCGGTGTCCCGTCAGTCGGTCAACATACCGAGTTCCCATAAGATCGTATCAACGCAGCACCAGCAGCAGCAGCAGCAGTGCACTAGGGGCTCGGGTATTAATTTCACTACGCACACTACGCCTTCAATTAAACGGCCTCGGGGCCTGCCGGAGGCCTTGCGAACTGCACGACGACGGCGACGACGATGATGCAAGATGAAAACAATATTGTTAATGAAGGAATTTGGCGCTAGTTGGTCGCTCGACTTGTAGGAGAAGGAGAAGGAAAGTAAAGGAAGGGCTACGCCAACCGGCGGCCAGGGAAGCGCCAGGGATCAAGATGCAAATTAATTAATGCGCCGTCCATGTCCATGTGACCGCCGCTCCCGATCATGACTCATCCGCACGATGACGATTCACATTCAACACTCCGTTGGTCCAAGACCCGCGGCGCCCCAGCGAGAACCAACAGCCAACCATCGAATGACTAAACGGAATGGCCGATTCGGCATGCATACATCCGGCTGATGCGTCACTCAATGGCAACCAATGTCGTGTCTTAAGGCGTTTTGAGGCGTTCCACTTCAACTGTAGCGACTGACAGGAGCGCTTAATTTGATGAAAAGGATGCATCCTACTCGTCTCTTCGACGGCATCCCGGAAAAAAAAACCATTCGCACCATTCGCGCGACTTCCTTCCCCGTTTCTGGCCGCCAAACACACACGCACACACACACAGGCCAACGGAAGACAGAGGACGACGCTATGCCACGTTGTGTTTTCCAATTCAAAACCTTCATTTCGTCATTTCTCGTCTTCTATCTCGATAGCGTACGGATTGCACCGAAGAGTGCATTCGAGGCCGCGGTCTGTGCCCACCGCCGAAAACGAAGCACTAGACGCATCCCCCCGCCCTCTTCCCCAACGCAATGCTAGTTGAGTTTTGTTGGATGGTCTCTATTCCGGACGGTGGGGATGAGGTTTGGGTTCTTAAGCGGCTCTCATTATGGGTAAAATCCTTCCAAGCGGCCCACAGCGGCCGTTGCCGTTACCGCTGCTAACTAAAAAGGTACTTCGGGCACTTCGGGTAGTAGCTGGAGGGGAGTGGAAGGCGGGGGGAGGGGGTGCTCCACTCCCCATGCTCCTGGCTTTCGCGGAAGAATCAAATAAAAATCCTTATCATCCCGGGGGCATCATGCTGCAGCCTACTCGTACTCGTGCAGACGAAAATACTGCCGCTCCAGCGCCTACTGTCTGCCTGCCTGCCAAACGCATCACCAGCAGCAGCAGTAGCTGCTGCAGCCGCGGATTCCACGCCGGGGATTGCTTAATATGTGATTTTTATATTTAAAGCATGGGGCGCTAAATTGCACTTTTGCTGAAAGCAATAGGGCTCCCCGGGTTTCCGGTTTTCCGCTCCCGACTTTTAATTTTTTTTTCGGGTTCGCCTCCCATTCGCTCGCTGTGGTGCAACAGTGCAACAGTGCACGCGATCGGGGGAGGGTGAGGATTGCATTTTTGTTTTACCGAAAACTGTAGCCATATACATATTTTGTCTGCACTTTTTCTCCTGCTCCTTCTTCGGTTTAAACAAACAGAACTCTGCTGCATCGCACTCCCAGTAACCAGTACCTGTTTGTGCCCGTGGTTTTCAGTTGATGCAAATGCAATGGCCTCACGACGCGATACACCGCGATGCAGTTTTCCGCTTTTGACTTTTGGCTACGAAAAAAAAACGCAAGAAAAAAAAACACGATGGATTGAAGGCGCTTGGTTTTAGTGCATTTTCGGTGCGTCAGTAGTAGTCGGTGGGGCTTTTTTTTTACTGTAAGATGCCGGTACGCACACCATTGCAGCGTTGCCAAGTGTATGTCGTCGCCTGCTTTCTGCACGAGGAAACAACAACGGCCGTGAGGAGACGGTACGCATCACGTGTCAACAAGAGAACTCATTAAAACGGCCGTTCCTTAAGTACGAAAGCGTAAGATGCAGATGCAGGTGGTGCACTCCCCCTTACACCACCACCAGGTCCTGCTTCTGGTGTACTTGCAATCAACCACCAATACTGTGCAACCCATTGCCTAGGGCGGTGCCGTCGGTGCGTGACAAATCATTTCTTGTGCACCCTCCAGCGTCCTTTTGCATCCTTGGTGGTCGGTGGTAAGCAAAAACGTCAAGACACTGCACACCGACACACGCACAGCGACACACAAAGACAGCGTGTCTGTGGATGGCTAAGGGGATTGCATAATTTGCCGACTAAGACCACAAGTAAATACCCCTTGAGCGTAAGCCAACAGCACACCGGTTCTACCTCTTCCCTGGGATACAGGATACAGGGCAGGACCAACTGCAGACATTCCAAGGACCCGGCCTCCGGTCCGGGCCTTCGCCGTGGCCAAACACATGCAACATACCGGTCTAGAACGAGTTTTAAGCGGGGAGGGAAGCTCGGTTTCGGCTTAAGATACGACGCTGATGACGACGACGACGACGACAACGGTGGTGGTTGGCAGGATATTCGTGAGACAAAGACCGGATCTACCACCCTCACCAGCAGCACAACCCTCTTCCCCCCCTTCAGACCGGCGCGTAACCAAACCGGACGCATCCCGATTTTTATGTTTTTCGTGCGTTTCATCTTTTGGCATTGCGGGGAAGGTGGTAGGTGGAAGGTGATGTGCGCCAGAAGGGATAGGGTTAGCGTAAAGGGTTGGCTGGAATGGCTTGGATTGAGAACCCGGAACGGAACGGCACGGAACGCCACGAAAATGGTCGCCCGCGTGCCCGACTTTGTATTAATTTTCTCCAGTTCCAGTAAACTGCACATACTCCCGCCTCCCTTCCTCCGGCTGCACCTGATCACCCAATGCCCCCCCTTGCTTCATTAACCCACACCCACCCCAACGCCTATAGAGTCGTGGAAATGTGGAACTCTCTCGTTCGAAGAGGACTTTCCGAGATTTTTCTTTTTGTTTTTTGTTTTATTATTTCATTTTTCTGCTCTCTCTCTCTCTCTCTCGTTCTCTCTCTGACCAAAGAGAAACCAAAAGATGTGTTCGTTTTCTATTTCCCAGAGTTTTCCCCCTTCGTACTTCTTCAATCCGGGGAGGGGAAGACTTTTTGTCTTCACGAAAAAGTGGTAAGCCCAAAAGCCGTGAGTGCTCAGCGCGATTTCGAGTGCTGCAAGCACAAGACGACGACGGCGTGCCGCTCTCTCCTTTTGCCTCTACACCTCGTCCAGGAAGGTACCAGAGTTCTTGTACTTTACAATGAGCGTAAAAATTTGCGAAAAGAAAAAGAAGAAACGCCCCGAACGGTGGCTCTCAACGGGTTGAGATTTTTCATCAACTGCTGATGCCGGTACTGCTGCTGCAGGTTGTGCCACCCTTTCGGAAGGGGGGAGGTGAGTTTCTGCAGAAATGCTGTTACTGCCGCTCCGGCATCACGACTGATGATGACTGCGAAGCTGCAGAAACGGGGAGAGAAAATCAATACTTTACCGGCAATGCAGCGACGGAACGAACGAGGCGGCGGCTCGTCGTCGGTTTTGATTCCGTTACTACGAATCCAAAACCCTTCGCCTGGGGCGCATTTTATTTTTTTCGTTTCGTTTCCCCGGTAAGCAAGATGCGTTAGATGATTTATGCATTTACTATTGACCTCATTAGCACGACGAGAAAACACTGGCCGTGCTTTGGCTCCCCATTGCCATTTGCCCTTTAATATTTCATCCACCCAAAACGCTGATCACTCTGTTGACCGCGCGTGTGATTGTCCATTGTGCTCAGTGTGTGTGTGTGTGTCTGAGCCCCATGGGTGCTCTCTGCTCTCTGCTCTCTCTCTTCACCTGCCACCGGAGATTCGTCGCGGTGCGATCATCATCAACGCATCAGCCACGCGGCGGCCAAAGGCGGATCGCATCAGTCTACATTAGTCGCAATTCTTGACATATTCCCTCAACTAAAACCATTTACGCGCCACCAGCCACGGCAACGAATTCGTATTGTTCGTCGGTGACAAACTCATCATGCATCCGGATCGCAAGTGCAATATGCCCGGTGGACATTGCGAATGCGGCAGAGGAAGGCGCTGTGACAGCAGCGCCCGAGCGCCGAGAGATCATCCCGCGTGACATGACCGCGACACTCGTTAATAATGCAAACGTCGTTGGCGAGGTGGCAGCAACGAGGTGGCCCGTGGTGGTGGCAGCAACGACGGAAGTGTATATACGAATTTATGTTTGAAAAAGGATTCTCTTCCGCCCGGCCCGGGCAGTGGTCACCAGGAGTCCTTGCGTCCGCATTCTGTCTGTCTCCACGCCGGATACCGCTAGAAAGGGCCGGTGGAAAAGTTCTTTTTTGGTTGCATTTCCATTTTCCGGTTCTTCGAATTCGTTATGACACGCGCGCAGTGGTAGCACGTTGGCGGCTCGTTGGCATATTAGGCGATGTCGGATGGGCCCCGTGGACGCCGTAACAACGTACCCAATCGTTATGTTCCCTCTCTCGCTCTCTATTTCTGTTTTGCTATGTATTTTAACGGCAAAAAAAGAAACGTCGGAGTCAGAGTGATGCATTTTTGACAAATTTTTCGTTCTCTGCTTTTCAGTCGACGAAATAGAAACCATTTATCGCATTGCTGTAAATGTTGAGATTCGGGTATTATACTAATTTGTTGCCTATTGGGAGCACTGGAACATATCGGGAGAGTATGAATTGCTGGATTCTGGATTTTGTATAAGTCAAACTTTTTGTTCACATTTTTGAGATTTACCTTTTGACTAATCTTTTACCACAAGACACTAAAATGTTATCTTACTTCATGATATGTGAACAACAACTTTAAGGGAAATTTAGAGATCAACTAGGAGTTTCCTAAGTACAGGCAACAGACAGATTTAAATTAGGGTTAAAATTAAGACGATTTTAAAAAGAAAAGACATTTATAATAATCCAATTCCGACTGAGTATAAGGCAATTCATAAGGAAAAGCATGATGCAGAGGTCGAAGATGTAGCTGAGATCTATGATTATCTACTGACTTGGTTATCGATGCCAGTAATTGTACCAGTTTTGATTATTTTGTAGAAAATATATTCATATTAAACGGTTCACAGCTTCATATTTTCATAGAAAATATATATAGAAGAATACCCCCTAAAAGAATATTGAAGAAAGGTAAAATATGAAAAGGGTTTTTCCAAAAAAAAAACTTCTTCTTCCAAAGTCTCACTCTCTGCTTCACAAAAGTCTTAAGCAGTGAACGGAGAATTTATATAACGTCCATAACGTCCATTTATCACAAATCCTATCCACAAGAAGTACGTGTTACGAGTGCTACAACCGTACAAATCTCCCTCGCTCCTCTTCGCCCAGTGCTTGCTTCATTTTCATCCCCACCCCCCGGTGAGACGATTTTCCACATTTTCCTCAATTTCCTCAATGTAGCCACACAGAGTTGCAAGCGATTGCATATTTCTTCATTATGTGGCGCTTAGTAAGAGATGCCACATCACATGCGCAAATAATGTGGCAAACGAGCGTAAATAGACGAGGCGAGCCGTATCAACAAACTTCTTCTTGGTTCAGCGCGAGGAGAAGTCACGAGGTGGGTGTGGAACGTTGCAATCAAGCCTTCCAAGAAAGGCGGCCCGCCCGAACGGCAACGACAAAAAAAAAACCGGTTGAAAACTCTTGGGCTAAAGAAATCCCACCAGCAGCTCCCACCGTGCGGCGTCAGCACACGTCGTTGTGGCCACGGGGACTCGAGTATTCCTATCATTCGCCTCGGTTGCATAAGAAAACGCATACGCGAGCGAAGGAGGCAGGACGTTCGTCAACGATGCTGCAAATGCTGCAAAAATAAAAAAAAAAAAAAGGTTGATAAGCACGACGGGGCAGCGGCAGCAAAGATTCAAAGCCAAATAGAGAAAGAACCAGGAAGAAGAACTTGTGCATATTTGCCATCTCGGCTTGACTTTTTCTTCATTTTCTGTTTTACGCTCTGCTTCGTGTGCTCTGCTGCAGTAGGCCTTGGCCAAGGCTCCGAGACCGGCCGGGAACGGGTTAACCAGGATACGGATTTGAAGGGTTGTGGATTGTGAATGGCGAGCACGAGCACGAGCAGGAAGAGCAAGAGGAAGAGAAGAAACCCCTTTTTGGGGGTGATATCATTCAGCGACGTTTCGCTGGTGGTAGTGGTGGTGGTGCTCCATTCCAATCATTTCCTTAGGGAGGGGTTTGTCCTTCTTTCCTTCTGCCAACTTTGCTGCATTTCTTACACTCTCCGGCGTGCGCATATCCTTCGTCGGGTTCATCATTCCACAACCACCCCAGTCCTGGTGGGGAGGTGAAAAACGCCGGGTGGTAGTGGGTGGTACGCGGTGTGGTACGAGCTGCACAAATGAAACTCGCCTGGATTTGCGAGTTTTCCGGCCTAGACTCCGGGGCCACCTTAACGGGGTTCGTGTGCAAAAGACGATGCTATCCCTCGACGACGACGACGACGACGAACGACAAGGACGATAAATGATGACGATGATGATGATGATGACGATGACGAGATGAATAAACCGTGCAGAATGAACTTATGAGTTTTAATTACTCGCTTCTCGCAATGTGCATCTTTGGTTGATTTCCTTTCGTGGCGTTCGCCCTCTTCGCCTCTTCGCCTCATCTTCTTCGAGCATCCGAGCACAGATCGCGATGCAGTCGTAAGCTGTCAAGTAGTAGCGGGTAGCGATGCCACCGCTGCTGCTGCTTTATCCGCACGATAGATTCGCGATTTCATCTTTTTTTTTTTCATAAAAACGTTCTCGGCTACAGCAGTCGTCCGCTATCCGAACGTTGGAGGTGCATTTAAGCGTACCGGGGACTGACAATGTTGAAGGTGCACCCGGCTGCTGCTGCTGCTGCATCGATGCATCAATCCTGCAATGCACTTCGCGAGTCAAATCAAAAGAGTAAAAATCCTTCGCACACTTGAAGCTCTCTCTCTTCGGTGGCGGCACAGCACGAAATATTGTTTTTCTTTCACTTTAAAAGCACAGACGGGGGGTAAGATAGACGGAATCATTGACAATCGACACAGTCTGTTGAACATTGAGATGAGAGCATTTCTCACTGCTTGCTATTCTAAACTGTAAAAACATGAAGGCAAAGATTTACGGTGTTTGGTCCGAAAATCAAATTCCCCCCCCCCCCCCCCCCGCGAGTAATTTGCTGGCCTTGCCTTTGACTCGCCCGTCCAGTCCAAAATCTGTCATGTTTTCGTTCAATTGAAGCTAATTGAAACCGGGCAAGATTTGGCCGGACCATAGCATGCGGCACTGTAACGATGGGGGCATAGCAAGTGCACACGCGATTGCAGCGGAAAAACATCTTATTCCTAACCCTCAGGCAAGGGAGGGAGAGAACAAGCAGCAAGGAGAGAATTGGGGGAAAAAAACGCTGGAAAGAAAATCATCCAAAATCAACTACCACCAAAAGATGCACACTCGGTCCTGGTCTGGTCCAATAAATCCCAAACCCAACAGTGCACTTAATTAGTTCTAATTGAAGGTTGTTTGCACTGTCCAAACGTTCAACTGGCGACCCTGAATCCCGTGGCAACCAATCCCATTGCATTGCTGCCCCATTGCTGTTGTCCTGACAGTTCGGTGGTCCTGTTGCCCGCAAAAGGGGCACTCTCTACTCTCTAACACATAATACATTGCATAACACGCGCGGTAAATGCACTTTACGATTTCTGGTGTACGGCAACCCGGTCCCGGGTTTAACCGGAGCGTACGCATAATTGGATAACCAACAACGCAGTACCAGCTGTAGATGCACCAGCATAAACCCCCTTTTTCGGGGTCGTGAGTGTCCGGGAGAAGATGCTGGCTGCCTGGCTGG
>NC_064874.1:32069402-32074402 GCF_943734745.1 Anopheles darlingi | reverse complement strand
CGGTTGCTGCACAGTCGCTCCACTCTCTCCGACTCTTTGGTTCGGGATGCACACGCGGGACCGGATCTCGGAACTCCGGTGGCTTTAGATCATAAATTATTCTCCCATGAAATTGAATCCACGACCACGGCGTTTCATCATCGTCCGGGCCCCTCGGGGCGGGGGGTGGTTTAATAGTAGAACAAGAAAAAAAGGGTTTGACCATTCATTCCACTGAAGCCACATGATGCCAACTATTTGGCAATCTGGACTTTCGCCGACCTGCGTCTTGGTGAGGTGCATTTCCATGAATCCTTCATATGTTCTCTGTCTGTTTGATCCCGTTCCGCGGTAAGACACATGATCTCCGGGGCCCGTAACGGCACCGGGAAACCGCGATGATGATGATGATTATCGTGTGTGCGTATGATTGTTGTGTTTTTTAATGCAATACACATACGATGCCGAGGGCTAAACATGCGAAACGCTTTTTATACCCTTTTTCGAAGTTCCGATAATGCTGCCGGTGGTGGTCCGGTGCTGCTGCTGCGAGTGATCGATCGATCGAACCACCACCCCCGTGGTTGGTCTGGTGCATGTGCGCCACTCTCACGGATATTAGCAGCGGGCGGCCATCATCCGGCACCAGGCGAATGCAATCTATGCATTCCAAAAAGGCTCCACCACGCGGCTGAATGCAAATTCCATACTCTCCACTCCCTACCACTATCAGCACCTCCCTCTCGCTCATCCTATCCGAGTATGATGTTGACGTTGCCCAAAATCAGTATGTAGCATGTGCGTGTGTTCATGGCGTGCGTGCGAGAGGATTCCAGCCACTAGGCAATAGAGCCAGCCAGCCGGAATGCTGTGGGGTGTGTTGGTCCCTAAATCCAGCCCTCCACGCCATGGCCAGGCGGGAAAAACCGTCCCAAAAACAGGGCAATGAGGTGGAAGGGAGGTCTGCTCTGCACTACTCTTGCCACTTCACCGTAAAATAAATTGCATCCACATTCGGTTAGAATTAATAGCATTTTTTATGATGAAGTCTGTGCATTGTCACGTTCGCCTGGACCCCGTGGTATGGCGTGGTCTGGACGTTATGTGCAACATTGAGCCATGGAATTTGTGGAGTGCACAGTGCATTGCCGAAGCGCAGGTATATACATATATATGTAGGTGCTGCAGGTGCGGCAAACTAGAAACACGACACCTCTCTCATCCCAACAGGACACTACTAGCCACCGGACCTTTGGGGCCACCTTTTTTGGGGACAGCTCGTGGGGATGTTGCAGCCGGATGGATGGATGCACTATTTGCTCACACACACACACGCGCACACCGTTCCTTCCGTATGTCGCGGGGTTTAGCATGTGTTCTAACAGGGAACAAAACCCGCGGATCCGGGATCGTATTTCCTGTCGCGAGCATTTTCCCTCTGATGCTGATGCTGACCGACAGGGATTGAATGGGAGAAAGAGAGACCGCGCGTCCCGATTGTGTGTGTTGCGTCTCTTCTATGCGCAATAAATGCATTTCGATGCCGCGCGCGCTTTATATAAAACGACGGTTTTCGGCTGTTCGACCTTCTACGCACTGCACGCGCACCGTACGCGAGTGGTTGCGAGTGTCCATTTTTGGAATTGATTTGCACACAAACACGCACTCTAGGCTCTTTCTCTATGTGATGCGGCTGTGGCTTATATGGTCGCAGGATATTGATACGACGGTTTACGGGGGGAACATGCGCCAACACACACACACACACACACACACGCGTATAACACATTGTTCTAGCGCTTTTCTATTGCACTTTCGGTGCATTATGTTTGCGTGCGTTAGTGCGCGCATAGTTACGGGCATCATCAGAGTGCCCTATGCTTTATGTATCGACGAGAGGCACATAGGTAGGTAGGTGTCGTCGCGAGATTGACTTTGCTAGTGCGAGATAGTTCATGTGCTTCACTCCCGCTAAATGACCAGAAGCTAGATCAGCCACCAACACCACCGCACCGTTGCGCTCTCCTCTGCAGGAAACACAAGTGATTGAAGAGCTGCTGGGAGTTAGGCAGGCACCCAGTGTTCAGACCATCACGCTGTACACAAGTAATTGATTGTGGCTATCGTTTAAATATAATTTTTGAAACCGAACTAAATCATCGAACAGCACCCCGGCAAAGGGGTTTGGCAAAGGGGCTTAACGGCCGACATGGATACCTGCCTGTCTGGTTTGGGAAGGAATTTAGCTTCCTTCTTGAGCCACGGTGTTCCACCGGGCACAGCACAATCCTTTTTGCTAACAAAAGAATCTGCCTGCCTGCCGCCGGTCGGTCTGCCGCTAAGCTTTGCAACGCATTATGACCCACCGAACGCTGGGCCTTGCTGTCCCATACCGTTACCCGGGTAACGCGTAGCGCGTAGAACGAAGGAACGGCTGGCTTGAGTTTGAGAACCGTTGCTGCTACTGCTGCTGCTGCAGGTTGTTTGATGGATTCGAAACGAGAACATAAATTTACGTTAAACATTAAAAGATACGCGGATACGGTAAGCTTACGAGCTACACACCAACGCACACTCCAACTGCATGCAAACATGAAGGAAACAAACCACGTTTCTTGTGCAACCGGAAGGTGCTGAGCTCAGAACTGAAGGAACTGAGCTGTAAGGCGAGTGGCTGCCTATTCAAAGTACCGAGAGGGCGAACGCAAGAAAAGTGCCACTGAAGTCGCTTAATTAAAAATCTGCTTAATTAAGGTAATACCGCTAATTAACGCCACAAAGTGGCAAACGGTGAGAAGCGAATCGCGGGGAATCGGAAAAAGACTCTCGCTCGCCGCACTCTGCCGGGCAAACATCAACCTAGAGCAGTCAATTAAGGTCCGGCTTTTGGTTTGGCATATTGCTGTTGCATGCACATGAAATCGATCCTTGTTTTGTGTTGTGTCTTGTGAGGATGCATCATCGATCATCTACGGCCATCGTGCCTCGGTGACCGCGGTCATTATGCTGTGCATCCCGGGTAGAGGTTAAGGGGTTTGCGCGAAACCAAACAGACTGACGAATGAAAATGAAGAACTCAAAATCGCTTTTAAGGATAATCACAATAAATCGTCCGCCTTCTCAGCATCGTGCTCGCTACCTGGCGCTAATCTATCTGAATGCGTACGCAGCTTCACAGCAGAACACACCGATCCGTACACGGATTTGGCGGGAAAGGGAACAAACAGCGGCTGGCTGGCCGGCTGCAGTGCCGCTCTGTGTTTAGGTTGCCAAAAGACCCCGATGCTGCTAATGTTGCCCGCCTGTGCCTGTGCGTGCACCTTTGCTACCCTTCCCTGTACGCATTCTTCCTTTCCTTTGCTGTTTGCAGAGTTTCTTGAGAAACGAGATCCCCGGCGCGCGCTTTTTCTTACGATCATTCGTCACAGCATGCAGGAGCGAGCAGCTTGCGTCTTTAAGATTTCCTTCCTTTGTTCGTCTTCGTCACTAGTCAAACCAGTCCTTGCTTTTTTTTGTGTTGGTCCTTCCCTAGTCCCTAGTCCCTCGCGGTGCCATACCGATGCATACCGGTCGGTGGGTCCGTTCAGCTGGTTCCGCAGTGCTGGCCCCGAAGGGTAGTTTTTGGTAGCTCCGGAAGTTTACGATAAAGCGGTACAAACCGTTCCCTCCCCGCAAAAAGAAGGGCCTTTGCTCTAAGGTTGAAGCTGCTGTTCTGCTGCTTCGTGAGCTTCGTCACCTATATCGTACCAAACCAGCAATTATCATCAGCAAGTCACGTTCAAAGTCGCAGTCAAACGCACACACACACACACACCTTAGGGGAAAAAGGAGCGAAAAAAAGGAATCTTGGAACATATTCGGGAGGGAAATTATGAGGACATTTAAATAGCCCCGCTAGTTGCACTGCCAACGATGCCAACGACGCCGGTGCAGTGTGCCGTCTTACCTTCTTAGCCCTCAGCCTCACAGGTACAATATCGTTCCTGGGCTACCAATCGGCGGAAAAAGGGGGAAAAGAAAAAGTTCGTTATCCATTTTCTTATGCATCCAGCGTTCTTCTTTCTTTCTCGCTTTTTCTTCCTTTCCCTTCTTTCCCCTACTGCTGCCACCGTGTGGTTTTGTCTTCTGGTGGGAAAAGTTCCCAGAGCGCATAAGACATTCACCACCGGACCCCTTCCTTCAAACTGGACGGGGGAAAACTGTAACGCACACGACGCCTGGCCGTGGCGTGCCCGTTAATTTCGACATTACAATCGTTCGATTTTCGGTTGTGTGACGCTCATACGGCGAGGGGATATGATGATGGTCGTGGTTATTTTCTTCCTTTCTTTTCATTGTTTAACTCTCGCAAGAAGGCGATCGGTCGGTCGCTGGTGTGCTGTGGCATATGCGTACGGGGAAGATTTGGGCACCCCTCACTCTGCACCACGACGGTTCGGTGGCGCAAACGGAAAAATTAGCGCTTCGCTGATTTTGACCGTTGGCGGGCAGCGGCAGCCTAACCCGCACGCACCATGTCCCAACAAAATGACATCACGGAACACTTATTCCGGAGGGCGCTAGGGCGACACACGTGAGAAAGTAAGTTTGATGAACTCTAATGTGTCTTCGGACGGACAGGGACAGTATGGGATCAGGAGAAAGTGATCGTCATAAGTTTGTTGTAACGGTTAGCAACGAAAACGAACGCTTACTTCTTGACTTGACGTGGTCAGTGAACCAAGCATTATGCCCGGGAATGCTCAACGCATTGCAGCTGATCTCATATCGCACTCCCCGAGCCAAAGAGTGATGGTAGGTTGATGAACAGAAAGCCTCGCTCTGCTACTGTGGCCCACACATTAATTATTCCCTCTTTATTACGAACACGGCGGACTACGGTTGTGCAAACATTCGCATTAAATAGGTTCCAAAGTAAACCCCGTTACCCCGTTGGTGGCCGCAAACTGTTTGAACTAGCACAAATTAAATAGATTTCTTTGCTCACCGTGCCATTCATTCGCTGTGCGCCAGCTTAAGGA
>NC_064874.1:32019402-32029402 GCF_943734745.1 Anopheles darlingi | reverse complement strand
ACTGTAGCCTGTTGAACAATTTCATTATCTAAATATTGTAATTTTTTTTCCATGCCATCTTTAAGAAACTTAACTAGAGACTCTACTTCATCTACTAGTCCTGATCGTAAAAAAAAATCTAACTTTTTGATCATAAGATCTGTAATTACTCTAATTTTTGATAATGTTACAGCTTTCTCTGCCGAAATTTCTATAGTAACTAGATCAAAGAATTTCAATACATCTATGGAATCTTTAATTATTACCCAATCTTTTCGGTTTAATTGTGTTAATGAACATGATAATAAAGGAAGTGTCGCAAGAATCGGATCTTTGTTTTCGTAGAACCTTTCTAACATATGATAAGTGCTATTCCATCTTGTTACTACATCTAATATAAGTTTGTTTTGTGTAAAACCTAACAGATCTTGAAATTCTTTTAATTTATTTAAAGCAGCAGGGCTTTTTTTATAATATTTAACTATGCCTTTAACGACACTTACAGTACTTCTGATAGAATTGTTTAATGCATCTTGGACTATTAAATTTAAAGTATGTGCAAAACAAGGAAGATTTGTTATATCAGTTAAATTTACAGCACGCTTCATGTTGGCCGCATTGTCGGTAACAATACATACAATATTATGAGCGATTCCAAAATTGCTCATAACTGATTTAAACCACCGTGAAATATTTTCCGACGTATGTTTGTTAGAAAACTCCTCACATTCAAGAAGAAAACTTTTTAGGTTCACCTCTCCACTGATGAAATGAGCAGTCGCAGCTAAAAAGCTTTCGTTTTGTAAATTGGTCCACCCATCTGCGGTAAGACAAACAGCTACTGCATTAGCGACTTCGTGTTTTACTCTTTCTAACAACTTATCATAATTTGAATTTAATAATGTTGTACTTAAAGTTTTCCTTGTTGGGAGGTTGTAATTTGGATTCAAATCGTTAATAAACTGTTTGAACGCTTCTGTCTCGACTAAACGAAAGGGCAATGCATTGGTGCATATTAAATTTAATAACTTATTATCTAAACTTTTTTTTCTATCTACATTTAATGGATTAATTATATTTACATATTTTACAAGCGAACTTTGGACCTGCATTTTATGTTGTGATGTTGGACCGGTGTTGCCGTCGTCATTGGGTCCAGGTCCAGGCGTGGCCGAGGTATCGTTAGCCGGAGTATTGCGCGCTATTGCCACGGTGGGGTGTGCGGTTTTAAAATGCCGTATCATATTATACGTTGATTTATTCTTTATCGATATCTGTCGTTTGCATACTGTGCACCGCACTTTTTCTGGTGCAGATGCAGATGAAGATTCAAAGTAGCACCAAATGTCACTTTTTGGGTTTGATGCCATTTTGATCAATGTTTATGTGAAATTTTTAACTATGAAATCGGCACGGATGATGCCAGTTTTTCCAACACTATGTCGCTATGAATTTCGGTCACTCAACGGATGGCAGTTTTTCCAACACTATGTCGCTATGAATTTCGGTCTATGGCACTATGATCAGCTGGCAGTATTGGCACTATGATCAGCTCACTCAACTTGTATCTCTATGTTCAGCGATCCGTAGCTTTTGACTTGATAAACACGAGTGATAAGCGGTAAAAAAAGGTAAGTCGCACACCGCATAATTGTGCTGAGGACCGGAAATCAGCTAAAAGAGCTAAAGGAGCTGAAAGAGCTGCGAGCGTGTTAAAAGAGCTGCGAGCTGCGAAAAGAGCTGGGAGCTGCGAAAAGAGCTGGGAGCTGGTAAAAGAGCTGCGAGCTGCGAAAAGAGCTGCGAGCTGGTAAAAGAGCTGCGAGCTGCTAAAAGAGCTGCGAGCTGGTAAAAGAGCTGCGAGCTGCTAAAAGAGCTGCGAGCTGGTAAAAGAGCTGCGAGCTGCGAAAAGAGCTGCGAGCTGGTAAAAGAGCTGGGAGCTGCGAAAAGAGCTGGGAGCTGCGAAAAGAGCTGCGAGCGTGAGAAAAGAGCTAAAGGAGCGAAAAGAGCTGCGAGCGGGGGCTCGCGCTCCGCTCTTTTAGGTGAGCGGGGGCTCGCGCTCCGCTCACTGAAAAGAGCCCATTTACCCAACACTAGTTACGCATCGTCTCCGCCGTGAGCGAATTTTTGTAAACAATGTTTATGCCACACCGATAATTTTAGCGACTAAGTATACGTTTTATATATCAAGAAATATATCTGCTTAGGGTGTTCACCAACAATGGGCTCTGCGATGCAATGATTTTTCTTCAGCAGCCGAAGAACGTCGATGCCTAAGTCGATTAAGATTCGATTCAAAACATCAAAAAGAGACAGCAGCATGATCACACCAAACACACTACTTGGAGTATTGGCACCTTCCTAAAAACAACTCTACAATATATTTTGCGGTAAATACAGTAAGAGTAGTATTTTGCGCCTAATAGACGAAACATATAATGGTTACAATTCAGGCTTTTTTTCTTGCAGTTTTAGTGAAGAGGAAAAATAAAGTCTCCAACTGCCCATTTATGGATTCTGCGAAAAAGTTCAGATGGAAGAGTTGAAATATTCATATGCTCGCGCATTTAATCAAGGTAATGTTAACTTCCTTAACAACACTAGTCGCGGTATTGTTGATATAATGTTTCGTATAGTATCTTCCAGATGTTGCTTACTTCAAACTCTCAAACCTCGATATCAGATGATGGGAAACAATAATTATTGCTCGTTAAATGTTCGTAGGTCCAATTTTGGCACTCGTGGTAAAGTAATGAACATTAAAATAATGTCATAAGCGTTCCTGCGCATGGCGTTTTTATTAATAAAATAAAACGAACAAATAATAAATAAATTAAAAAAAAGTTTAATTACTCTGCGTTTAGTCATTAGACATTTTAATCAGGCAACAGATGTTACTTATTCACTTCCTTTTTAGGCGTGACAACAGACGCGCGGTCTTGGCCTGATATAGAAGATCCTTCAAAAGGTCGATGGGTGCGTCGCGTTGTATCGGCTTCTCCAGCGTCGCTCCTCACACGGCGGACCATAATAAATCCTTATAGATATTAATGAACTTAACTGTAAGCACCCAAAGGGCTATGACATTGGGTGTTCACAACTATTTTTGAAACACATAAATAAATAGTTCTTACTGCTACTATTATTACTACTTCTACTAATAGATTAACTAATTTAAATAATGTTAAATTAACGCAATAATATGTGCCGTTTGAATCGTACTGATAAAGCAAGCAAATAAAGCGTATTTCATTTCTGAACAGAAATGCTTCATGAATTGCTTTCAATTTGGCTTATAATTACCTTTATTGGACGGAAAAGTTATTAAATTCAATGCAATGTTTATGCAAGAGAGGTAGTCTTAACGGCTGATTTGGGGATATTACTATTTGCTAAGGTATGTGATAAGTTTTGATAAATGCAGATGATTGAGAAAGAAAAGGCTGAGAAACCATGAATAATGCTACACCAGCTGCTTTCTAAATTGGCTTTAAGACAGAATTTTTAAAGATTAAGCTAGGTATAATTTTTTGCGCGTAAATTTCCCAGTTACATTAAATTTTTGTCTTCAAAACTTGAAAACTTTTGGTACCGTAAAACACAAGTGGGTTTTGCGTGGTTCCTTATCATTTTTGGTCGTTTTAAGGTACAGTAAGTTGTGTGAAATGTTATCTCTTTTTCAGATTTTCGTACATATTTAAATTATGATAGAAAAAAATAAATACTTCAATCAGTTCCTCCGTGGCTTTGTGGCGCACCGATCAGACTAGCGCTTAGTCGTAAGCACGGTTCCATTCGGTTTCCTCGATTGCGAGTTGTGCCTTAACTTTCACCTCTTTCAGGCTATGTCCGTAGAATGTGAGGAGCATATCAACGCCAAAGTCGACGACCAAACTCCCTGGTACACACAGAACACCCTTCTGCCACGATGGAGGCGCTTGGTGCAGGTTTATTTCGGAAATTATATTTTGGCGAAGAATTTCCGCGAGACACTTTCCTGTAGGTCCTATACTTTGTAAGAGTGAAACCGAGGGGTTCTGGCCCAATTAAATCTCCTCAAGGACTCATAAACTGCGCCAAACGCGTACCATGTAAGGCGATTTTTTTAAAAAATCTGCAACTATGCCATTTCTGCTTCGATGGATGTGAAATTTTCACAGGATACTTTTGAAAGGTTAAAATTTTGGTAAAAAATGTGAAAATAAATCCATCAATTCGAAGAAATTTGTACTAATTTAAAGAAAAAATCTACTCGAAATCGTCCTATTTAGCGCATCTAGCGGCTCCTAAACGAAACTTTATTGTTCACTAGCGCCACCTAGGCAAAAAATACGAGAACCATTATTTGAATCAGTCGTTTATATACAGTGACGGCGAAAGTAAAATCCACGTGATGATTTTTTAGCAAATTTTTCCAAACTTAATCCCGAGAAACTGATACAAAGTATACACATATCCTTTTCTGGGACTCATCGTTTATTGTAGGGTTCTATATAAAAACGCTTCATCGCTTTGGAGCCTTCGTTGCCATCATTCCTGGCCAAACAACTCAAAATTTAATGCATAAGTCCAACTAATATTAAGTGTAGCTTAAAACGACTTGCTTAAAATGTTTATAGACAAAGGTGAGTCTTGTTTGCCTTTTTGCAAAGTTGATGAAAGGCATTTGTTGGTTAAATAGCCATTTAATCTATGGCCAGACATGTGTCGGCATTTTCAATAGAAACACTTTTACACATAAGCACAATAGGGTGATTCAAGGGTATTTTCGTTTTTATCTGATCATTTAGTTGCATTTAAACAATCAGATGACGTTACTTTCCTATTCTCCCCTTCGAAAGAAACTTTCCGGCACAAAAGGGTTAAGCTTAATTTGATTGAATCCAGCAGCAGTTAAAGCTCCTCGATCGATCTCGAGCATTTCGAGTGCAACACTCACAGCACTCACTCCGTTTGCGAAACTTCTTCTTCTTCTTACGCCGTCGTTTTCCTCTCACCGTGGATCTCCCCCCATAGGTGGTTCATCGTATGTTGGGACCAACGACGATGACGGCGACGACGACGACGGCGAGATTCGCAATAAACACGAGTGCCCCGATCGGGTTAAAAATAAAAACGTTGCCCACCGTGATGGTCGTCGTGCGATGCAGATCGTTCGCTCGTTCGTGTGTGTAAGTGGGGAGCACGGAGCCGGAGATTTCGCGAAAAGACGGGGGGGCACACTACGAGATTCGTGCGTGCGTGCCGTGCCGTTCCGTGTCGTGCCGTGCCGTTCCGCGGCTTATCGTTATCAAAACGGCCAAAGCTCATACACCGATTAGTGTATCGGCCTTCACGAAATCCACATTCCTACGACGTTGGCGACGACGACGACGACGACACAGAGACTACCAACGTCCCCATCATCTGCTGTCCCCGTACGTGTGCGTTCCGGCGAGTCTGACGGTCAATCCCGGTCGGGAACCGGGATCGAAAACTTGTTGCATCCCATCCAGAGTGTCCGCGTCCGCGGGGGTGCACCACACGCACCCTCTTTCTGTCCCACAGTAGTTGCTGCACGATGTTTGCTGCTACGCGAGGCTCAGGGTTGAGGGCTCGGGTGCTGAGGCTGTGCTGTGCTGACCTACAACAACTTTCCATTCCCCGATTGGCGCGCGCTCTCGTTCGTGATCTATTTGGGTGTGCAACGACGACAACGACGACGACAAACGCCCAACAGTGTACGTGCGTGTGTGTGTGTACGTGTGTGTGTGTATTGTGTGCAGCAGTTGCAGCGCATTTATCATTCGATATCAACCGAGAGCACAAGATGAGAAATTCCTGTTTTTGCTCTTTATTTGTCGAAGAACGCAACGAAAGGGATGGGGAGGGGGTGCGCTATCACCGCTGCTGCTGCTGGTGGTGGTGGTTGAGTGGGTTGTTGTTCGACTTATCTTCCTGCTGCTGCTGCTGCTGTGACTGCTGCTACTGCTGGGGATGCAATCGGTGAACATGGCAACAGTCACAGTAGCCGCTGACGATGTGGATGACGAAAACAAAAAACCGAAAAAAACAAAAACCGAACGTTCCTGGCCACGAGTCGAAAGGTGAAGTCGAGGACACTTTTGGGGCACGATAAAGTGCACACGGAAGAGTAGGCCGTGACGCTCGTCGTCATCGTGGTCGTTGAGTGGCGAGAACGCGAGGAGTGCATACTTCAGCGCGAAACAAGTGCAGAGCCTGTTCACCGGCCACAGTCCCAGGCCCCAGTGTGGTGAAAAGTGGTGCCAGTTTCAGTGAGAATTTGATTATCCAACGGCACCCACCCCACCAGGTGCAGCAAGATGGTGGTGGTGGTGTTGCACTTCCGTTCAGGTTCGCCTGGTCCGCATCCATCCATCCATCCATCCATCCATGCGTCCATCCATTGGGTCCAATGGGCATCCTTGGCCATTCTGCATACCAGCTGCAATGAAAAGCGCGAGCGCAAAAATGCACTTCTGCTGCTGCTACTGCTACTGCTACAAACACTGCACGGTGCAAGGCCAGGGAGCCGACCAACCGACCAACCAACCGACCGCCTTACACCGAAGACGTTCCATTCCTTCCGTTACCGCCCCTCGCCGCCGTCATTGTACCGCCCGGTTCGTCCGGTTCGTTTCAATAATAAAAAGTGCATTCAGACGACTACCGCTACCGCCACCACCAGCAGTACTCGTTGTTCAATCACCCTCGTCTGTCAGGTCCACCACCCCTGCGCCTCCATCTAGCCCCTTTAAACACCTACCTCGACCGGCACTCGAATGCAGTTGCATGCGGTGCAACGGATGGCGGTGTGTTCGTGCATTCGAATGCATCCCCCCGGTCGGTCTATCTGCGTGTGTGTGTGTGTACGTGTGAAACGATGGTTTCCCCCGCTCGCAACACACACACGCAGACATGCAGGCGGATCCACATGGCCGCACCGCCACCAGACACCACCGCCGCTACCGTTCCTATAATTAATGCAACAATGTTGCTCTGCTGTTCATTACACCGTTCCGCTCTCCCCTTCCTCACTAGCACCCCTCTTTTCACTCGTCGCAATCGTGCATGCCGCGGAGACTCGTCCCCCCCCCCCCGCCCCGCGGAACACCCCCTTAAAACCCCCTTTTGCGATGCAGTTTTTGTCTCCTTTTCCTTCTCGTTCTGCTCCTTCTGCTGCTGCTGTTCGTGTGTGCATTCAACTCGTTT
The DNA here is from genome assembly GCF_943734745.1 of Anopheles darlingi. Classification (NCBI taxonomy): domain Eukaryota; kingdom Metazoa; phylum Arthropoda; class Insecta; order Diptera; family Culicidae; genus Anopheles; species Anopheles darlingi. Next base: position 32,022,214 of record NC_064874.1, on the reverse strand, counting down.
CAACGCTGCTCCTTCGCTTCGGCCCTTCCTTCACCTTCGGTTTGGGGCCACTCCGGCTCACTTCTTCTTCTTCTTCACTTCGGCTGCACATACATACCGCGCACCCCCCGTGACGTTGGGCGTCTCCATTCTCTGCTGTTGGGGCGCTCCGCTCGGTGTGCTGGTCGTGTTGCGGTGAAGCGCAAATCATCGCGTTACCATGACGATGCCGCGGCTTGCTGCTGAGTGCCTTTCAGGTGAGTTCATGAATGAATGCCACCAGCAAACTCAATTCCGCGTTTGTGTGCGTGCGTGTGCCTACATATTGGCCGTCGTCGCCACCGCCGTCGTCGCTGTCTCCGCCGTTTGGTTTGAATGTTATGATGTTGATGATGCCGCGACGACGGTCAAAGTGTTGGAGGAGGAGGAGGAAGGGAAGACGGTGGCGAGGGGATCGAATCGCCGGATCAAAACAACAACGAAACATATGTTTTCGTCGGTTCGCCCCCCACTCCGCCCGTCCGGTCCTACGGGGAGTCGCAGCATTGATGCATGCTGATGGGCCGCACAACAATCGAACTGCGTCCTGTAATCACGACGTGATGACGAGAGACAGAGCGCAGCAGCAGCATGCCCTCGTATCACCTGTTCCTGATAGCAGCAGCAGCAGCAGCAGTTGCTGCACTGGACACACAACAGCACGCTTGCCGGAGATAAGACGGAACCCCCAGACGGTGATGGGACCTCGTTTTTTTTTGGGCCAAGATAAGATTTGCGTGCCACAAATGTGTGTAAAACGTGTGTGTGTGTCTGTGTGTGTGCTTCGGGATGCAACAATGCTGCGCAAGGGGTCATTGTACGCCAGAGAGGAACGTACGTATGTCCCCTCAAACTGTCCCCAGCCGGGGTTTCAAGGTTTCAAGGTCCAACGAGGAGGAAGAGGATATCACACTTTCACCATCGAGCCAAAGCAATCCTTGAAATATGATCACACGACACGGGACACGGGACAGGGACGGCACAACACAAGGCACTTGACCTGAACTGCGACGAGGCGACGATCATCTAGTGCTCTGGTGCTCGCTGGTGACGCCAATAGCTGCTCCTCGGTAACGCGGAAACCTCGTTCGCTCGCTCGCTCGCTCGCTCGAGACCCTCGTTTTTTTTTGTTTTGGTTGCTTTGTGTGCGTGATCATGCGACACACGTGCTCTTGCGACGACGACGACGACGACGGCGACAAGAGATAGCGGAATGGGGGGTTTCAGCGAAGGTCTTTGCCTGTGTGCGAATCACGCGCGCACACGCAACAAGCATCGCATCCGTCGCTCTCCAATACACAAGCAAAAGCCAGCGGCAGCGGCAGCATTTTATGTAAATCATCATGCTGCTCGCCGCCGATGGTAACGGGTTTATGTAGTCGTCGCGCGTGTTTTGGGGGGCGCCAAACAAGTCCTCGAAGTTTGCGTTCGCGTTTGCGTTGTCTCTCCGTTAGTGGTAGTAGTAGCAGCAGCAGAGCGAGCTGTTATGCGCCGCGTGGAGCAATGTTGCGATCATCGTCGTCGTCGTCGTGATGTTCGCACATACATAGAGCAGCAGCAGCAACAGAAGAGCGAACGAGTGAACGAGCGAGCGAGCGAGCGAGAGAACTGCGACTTCGTGCAACGAGCGGCGTGTCAACCTTGTTGCATTTTCTGGTGTCGTCGTCGTGGTCGTCGTCGTCGCCGTCGCCGATGCACTTCGATGCGAGCGCACATTCGGTGAGCGGCTGCAGTGAGCGAACACGCCGTGGGGAAGCTGCTGGCTGCTGCACAACCTCATCGTCCGTCGTACCGTGCGCATCGTTTTCGCATTCGGTTCGTGCGCGCCTCCTTCGATCGAATCGATTCCTCGCCATCGTCGTCGTCGTCGAGAACGCGAGTTGGTCATTAGTGGTTGGTGTTGTCGGAAGCGTAGAGTCGAAGAGTACGAATAGAGCTACCAGAGACCAGAGCCCAGAGACCAGAGACCGGGAGAGACTCTGCTGCACTGCAACTCTCGTTGATCATCATCACTCGTCGATCAGGACGGCGTTCTCCAATTAATCCGCGATCCAGATTTAGTCGCAGCGAACACTTTTCTTTCACACAGGCGCGCGCGGCCGCATTCAATTGACCTTTCTACACACACACACGGTATTGGTTGGTTGTCCCCCAGTGTGGTGGCCCCCCCGGTCGATTGTGACTGTGTGTGTTGGCGTAGTTGAGCTGCAAACGGGATTATCGCGAGTAAAGAGTGCAGCAGCTACTACTGCAAGGGCCTTGTCGCCGTCGTCGCCGTCTAGATTTGCTTTACGCGCGCGCGAGTCCGATATTCGAACGCGGGCGAGGTTTTAAATCATCGTCGCCAATCGTTTGTCAAAACAGTGATAACGCAGCAGAACCGGGTGAACAGAGGAACCAATTGTGTGCGTGTGTGTGTGTGTGTCTAGCGTCTGGTGGCGTCTGGAGGGCACGTGTGAATTCCCGGTGGTCAGTTCAGTTCCGTTTTTAAACCACCCTCCAGGAAGGGGCTTCTGGGACCGACTGTTTGTACAGCAAACCTATCCGTTGGCAAACATTAACGGCTTGTCGCTTTGTGTTATCGCGCCTGCCGGGCCTGCCAGCAGCAGAAGCACACGTGGGCCGCGAACCTGATCAAAAGGCGCGCGCGAGGAAACCGTGTAACCGATTCGTGGTTTATTCGTTTCGACAGTTCGTGGTGAGATCAATCGATCGGAAGGTGATTTCGAGTGTGTCGCGCGCCGCGAGCGCGAGTGTCAGTTGCGGGTTGCGTCCATCCGTCCGTCCGTGCGTG
>NC_064874.1:32004402-32014402 GCF_943734745.1 Anopheles darlingi | reverse complement strand
TGTTGCGACTGAGGAAATCGTACTTTGGCGGTGCAACGATCGTTGTCGTGATCGTTGTCGTCGTCGTCGTCGTCAATGTTTCTCCCGGTGGTTTCCTGCACGAGAGGACGATTAGCTACGGGGTCCAGAGGCCCCGGTTTTGGCCGGCTTTCGACTTCTTTCACGACTCAATGACTCGAGATTGAACAACGCGCGCGCGAACGCGAGGATTAAACTACTCCGAACCGGATGCAGCGGCAAAGACTCCGCAAGTCTCGGGACCAAACATACATTCCAATACATGGGCTCATAGCCTGTACGTGTGTGTGTGTTAATTGTTGACGGACTCTGGACTGGACAAAAAAAATAAAACATGACGTTAGATGAAGCCACTACACGACCACAACAAGCCTTTCGCGTATTAGAAACCCCTCCTACCACCTCGTTGTAGAATGTCAAGACAAGTGGCATGTCGCGACGTTTCAACTGCGGTACACTTACCGTGGCCATGGAGTGTGCTACACCACACCACGGAACCTAGTAGTTGAGCGACAGAGAGAGAGAGATTTGATTGATTGCGTGGTGTCAACCATCATCGTAAATCATGAACCGTCTCCATCCTAGCTGCTGCTACGATGTGGTCACGCCGGAATGCAATCACCAGGACAGCAAAGAGAGTGCCAGCGCTGGGGGGACACTAATCGAATCTTACTTCGAGATCACTTCGCAAACCGCGCGCGCGAGAGAGAGATAGAGTGAGGAGGAATCAATTTAGAGCATCTTGGCCCCGCACGGACTCCTTATCGAAGCTGCTTATTAGCGGGACATTATGCGCGGGTCATCATCGAAGGAACAGCATCTCGTTATGCATCTCGCTTGTTGCCCCTCGTTACCATCCGTCGTGCCAGGTGCAACGTCGATTGAAGCGATTTTCGAATGCAACCGTTTAGTGCCGGCGCTCCAGTACTCGATCTTCGCGGTGGCTGCGAAGCACCGGCACCAACAAATCCTCCCCAAGAGGGGGACAATATATATCGTATGTCCCGTGTGCCCGTGGTCCGTGGGCAATGTTTTCGCATCGTGGGTCATTTTTCGGAATGTAATTTATCGGTTAGGGGCATAAGGTATGGGGCCGAGGAGGGGCTCGTTCCGTTTGGGAACCGGTTTGCACATTCTGCCCGTGTACGTGTGTGTGTGTGTTCGTGTGTCAGTGTGTGCAGAGTTTTTTTTTGGGGCAAATATGGAGCTTCGTATCGAATTACTTGACCGTGAGAGAGAGAGAGAGAGAACACATAAATTGTGAAATCCCGGGGCCCCGTGGTTGGTGTTGATTGAGTCATTTACCGTTTCAACCGATAGAGATCAACGTGTGTGTGTATGTGTGTGTGCGCGCGCATTTCTGTGTGTCCGTGTCCAACCAAAGGTGGTAGAGACCCTTTGGCAGCGTGGAAGAAGGACCAAAAAAAACCCGTTGTCAGAGCTCATTTCACGGTAGGATGAACACACGGTCATCCCCGTTATGAGTCGCCATGGCCACGGACCTCTTGGCCGAATCCTTCCTCGCCGTTTTCTCGTTCGCATAATGTCCTTCCTACCTTCCTTCCGTGCGGACAATAATGGGGTGTCACGATTTGTGCTATTCTTTGTGGCTGCTGATGCGCCTAATCCGATTGTGTCTCCGCGATTGTATGAAACACACACACCATGCCATTCGTTCACACTATCCTTCAAGTGTTCTCTACAACAAGTCGCTCGAGAAGAGACATTTCGGTGTCGGTTCCGGAAAAACGTCATCATCAGCAGCAGCAACGAGGGGCGCGGTGCGCATCTCACCCCAAAAAACACGGAGGAAAAGGTCAATACGGGGTTGATGATTCGGGCTGCGGTTCGGGAATTAGCGAAATGCATTCCGCTTTTGGTGACATCTTCTTCTGCTTCTTCTTCTCCTTCTTGGGAAAAGTAAGTGACCGCGCGCGAGCATTGTACTGTCCGAAGTGTCCCGGCTGCTTTTGTTGTTGCCAGGAGGCGTGATATGTTAATGGCACCAACCTTTCGCACATTTTGTCCAATATCTTTCCCTTTCTCTCCCTCTCTCTCTGCTCGCTGCTCGCTGATTGAAGCATATTCGTCAACGAAAAACCGTACCGTGTGGTCGGTCCTGTCAAACGTCGTGCGCAAATGCAGCTGGCAGTTCGGTGCGTTCGTGAAAATGCAAAGCCTACTCTTCTTTTCTTCTTTGAGGTGGCATTTCTCGTTGCATCATTCCGTGTGGGAGTCTTCACACTCCAGACGCGCCAGACGACCACTACCACAAATGTGGGGATTCCACACCAAAGATCAGGAGCATGTTCAGGACACGCGTTTGTGTTGTTCCTTTGCACCGTTCTGCCTCGTTACAGCGCTTGAGAACCTGCGAGACGAACGCGAGCCCCCGGCGCCGCCTTCGATCGCTTCCAATCTGTTGGAATGTTGGGATTTTGACTAATTTGAAATTTATTAATAGTTCGCGCTGACGTGTCGGTCTGTCCCGGTGCGGTGCTGACTGCGCAGCATCCAACGAGACAGATGGACCGTACTGCCCGGTTCCGGTTCGCGTCTTCTGTTACATCCCAAAATCCTTTTGTTCCTTTGGTTTTTTTTTCTCTTTACAAAAAAATTAAAACGTCATTTGGGACCATTTTCGCGGTGCTAGCTACCTAAGACTAAATGGTTCCGGCTCTGCCTCTCTCTTCCAGTATTCAATTAAAAGCGCATTTGAATAATTTGATTATTGTATAAGGACCCTCTCGGGTGTGTGTGTGTGTGTGTGTGTGTGTGCGAAACGAACAATTCGTCTTTGGCGAAGATGACGTCGCACAAGAAAGGAGTAGTTTACGCGCAATGGGCCCCCTGTACCCTAGTGTGGCCCCGTTGGCCATGCGACGAAGAAACTCGGTCAAACTGGTTCTTCCGGGATTCGTCATCGGTTCCCGCAAACAGATGCGCACACACGCGCACACACACACACAGGACATTACACAGGTTCCCGGGGTCACATTCGTGACAGGGAGAGAGAGAAAGAAAGGGGAAGGGGAAATGAGGCCCTTTGGCTTTGGCCGTTTTCGCGGATGTTTTGCAGCGACAACGAACCGCAAAACAAGAGGGATTACAACAGGCTTGCAGCACAATGACATCGGAATGCCCTCCACATCATCATCACCGTCATCATCATCATCATCATCACCGTCATGAGATCGTCATCCGCATGGGAATGTGCCGCCTGAGCACCGTGTGTGTGTGTGTGTGTGGGAGCGAGTTTTGAATCGATTCCAATTGATGGTTCTCAAAACCGTCGCCTTCGTCGTCGTCGTCGTCGTCGTGTGTTCGAAAGGAAGCCAATGCAATGTAGCTGCTGCATTTTCGGGGCAGGAGAGGGAGGGGTTCGGAGCCGGGGGTACTCGGAGAACCACGTTGGTGTGGCCACCCGTCCGTTGGCAGACACGCCAAGAAGCACGCCAAGAAGCACGCGAATCTCTTCGGTACCTCGGGGTAGCTCGCGCGATTTGCGCGAACTAATTTTAGCAAATCTCGCGAGACGGACCGACGGGGTGGCAACAACACTGTTGCGAATGTCTATTTCCATCCACCAGACACACACACACTACACACACGCGCACGCGGGGACACAGACACGGGAACACACGGACACGGTGCACCTGCATCTTCCAACCCCGAGGATGGATGCAAATGGCGTAAAATCGGCGCGCCATGCGTGTGCGTGTGTGTGTGTGTGCGGGGCCGAGTGCACACACCGCGTCACTGTGGCCACAGTCCGTGTCCCTGCTGCTTCTTCTTCCTGCTCCCAGCGTGCAAGCGGTTTCCGGTTGCACTACTCTTTTTCCGGTTTCAGTTTTGTGCTGTTTTTGGGCGGCGTAGAACGTTCTCCTGACGGGACCTCCGGATGGTCACCAGATGGCATATACAGATGGCCGCTGTGTGCCGCGCGTGTGTGTGTGTGTGTGTGTGGTCACTCTCGCTCTAGTTAACGGCTAGTCGGCTGGGCAACAAAGTCCGGGAGTCCGGCATCGAGGGCTTTGTTTCCGTCTCTCTCTCTGTTGTTCTTTTCTGCAAAACAAAAAATCCACCAAAAGTAGTTCGAGGATCGGATCGATGATGATTGATATACCTCTTCCCCTCTTCGGTCCCACCTTCCAGGCCACGGGGCGGGGCGAAAACGGAAATCGGCGGCCAGCGACGGCCTGCCAGCCAGCGATCCCGGAACCGGAGCTCCATGCTCCTCGGTGCTCGGTGGCAATATGAGCATCGCGTCACGTCGCACTTAATCAACGGGGGCCCGTACGCTATTTGTCTGCGGCACTTCCGCGTGGCCTACAATGTGGCCGGGGACGGGGGAAGTGGGGATGAAGCACCATTCCCCGTTGCCGGGGACACTCACGGGACGCGGTCCCGGTACCGGTCGCGCGCGTTGTAAGAAGAAGCGTCGCGAAACGCGACGCGGCGTTGCAGCGGTGTTTGGAATGTTTATTTAAGCTTTTTCATCTGCAGCTGTCCTTTTCGCAAATGGTCCCCAACATTCGCTGGCTCAGTATTCATGCACACGCGTGTGTGTGTGTGTGTGTGTGTGTGTGCAGCCGGGAGAACGGTAAACGAACGAAATTAAGGATCGGTACGCGGCGCGCCACAGTCTGCCGGCAGCCGGCAACCGGAGAGGAAGAAAAGTGTGAAATGAGTGGAATGAAACCGGCAGAGTGTGCAACTGGTGGTGGTGGTGGCGTTGTTGTGTTCGCCGACGTTTGGACTGACCACAACCAGCAGCAACAGCAGCAGCAGCAGCAACATGAAATTGAAGAAGAACCGTTCGGGAAAAGGGGTGGGAGACACCATCCTCTTGTGTCCGGTCCGGCTGGAACTGGAAATGGAATAAAATTTACAATCAAATTGATTTTTACAATTGCCCAACCATACTCCGGGACAGGGACAGGGTCCAGTAATAGTCGAAAGGAAATGGATGAGCCCATGGGTTGAGTGTATTCGCCTGGACAGCATATTCTGTTACTGTCTTATCGCTTCCGATCTTTCTGGCAAAGGGAAAGGGAGGGACATCTAAGAAGACCTGTCCTGTTTGGAGGAGGAGACTGAAGCCCGGATGAGGGGACAAGCGCATCGCAACAACAATAACCATCATCATAATGTTTCAATTAACTGTTTTGTGTTGTGTTGTAAGAACCGGTTCGCTGGGAAGCTCGAAGCTTCCGTCGACGACGACGACGACGACGATTTTCTCGCGCGACTTCTAGATCAAACTTCTAGAAGCAACGTGTTTTTCCGGGAACTTGTTCAATAACTTGCACGCTGTTCGCAAGCAACACTCGCACAGTACTGTAGCGTGTACAGTGCATAAAGTGTAATGATGCTGCCAGTCAGCCAGCCAGCTAGCTAGTATGTTGTGATGTTGCTGCTTCAGCAACGCACCACCACCATTTGACAGTAGAATGGAGTTCGGTTTTTGATTCAAAGCCGTCCATCAAAGTAGGCAGGCAGCCAGCCGCCAGAAGGCAACCGGGCAGCATAAATCTACCCAAAACGTTATTGCATTTCATTGACTCCACCATTTGCAGTGGCAGTGTGTGTGTGTGTGTGTGCCTCGAGACCACCAGAGACAGCAGCAGCAGCGGCAATAACACTCTCGGCGCTCGTTGCTCGAGTGTTGCTGGAAGTGGATGCTGCACATTGGACGCTGGATACTGGATAGACAACGTCAGCCAACGTTGCTCGGTCTGTCTGTCTGTCTCTCTCACACACACGGGCGCCTACTGTGACGTCCTAGGTCTGTCAGAATCTGTGCAAACCTCGGGCACACACACACACACACCCGGTACCTTCTTAACGGATCCGGCGAGGAGCAGACGACGACGACGACGACGACGATGGCCAAGAGCTGACGTGCAAGCCCCATTCGCGTGACGTTGGTTTCTTCTCCTTCGCCGCCGCCGCCATCATCAGCATCATGCATCGAAATCGATGTGTGTGCGTCGCGCAAAAAGGCGAGCATAATTGTATGCTGTCTGATCTATTTCAATTCCTTTTGGGCTCCGACGGCTTCGGAGGCCGGATCGACGAGGCCAAGTCTAGCGGAACGGAACCCTTTAGGGTTTCTCCAGTTCTTCCCCTCTCCCCTCCCCCTCAGTCAGAACTCACCACCAGCAGCGCGTGAGTGACCAGCAAGCCGGATTCGAATTCGACCGCGAGAGGCCAGTTCTGGAAGGGTTGAAGGAGGGAACCCCCTCCCCCCCAGGGATGCCTCATGCAACGCAATCTCACACCCCAAAAAAGGAAGGGGGTCAACAATGTTGACTCTTGCACCGGGCGACGACGACGACGAATGGTGGTGATGGTGTGGAGCCTTTAGTTACTTTTTGATTCTTTTTTAATCTGCTCCTCCTCGTGCTCGTCCCCTTACCTCCTCTTGCTCCTCCTTGATGGTGGCCCCGAAGGCGCTCTCGCTGAATCTCGGCCTCGGCGCAAATTCTTCAAACGTCACGGCATACCCTCATCAAGTGGGTTGTCGGTCCGCGGTCCGTAGCGTCCGGCGGCCACGGCGGCGTCATCGTCGGATGTGAACCACAACCACGAATGGGTTAAAGCGGATGCGGTTGGTGGTGGTGTGTGGAGGACTCACTTGGGTGAGCTTTGGCCGCGCTTGTAGCTCGCAAGTAAAATAAACAACTTCGAGACCTCCGGCGTCCCGAAGGTTCCCGCGCGCCAATCGAGCATGGCCGATCAAGCACTCGGATTAAGGACACGTCTCGGTCGCTTGTCGGAGAAGTGGAAATGGATCAAACACCTATAATCTTGAGGATTGTTTCGCGAACTTGCGAGCGTTTTTTTTTGTGATTTTTGGTTTCGTTTGAATTTTGCTTTCGCTTCGATACTTCCTTGCGCCGGTCCCTGGACCTCTTGTCTGTGTGCCATGCATACAAGGACCACGAACCACTTGTCGAGTGTCATGTCGAGGTCTTTCCGCCTTCGTCGTCTGGCGTCGTCCGACGACTGACTGACTGACGAAAACTAACTTGGGCTTGGGCTCGCAGCTTTCTCGTCTCGTTTCCTTTGGCACACACACACACACACACACGCGCGCCGGTTTGCGACCTTCGTATTGCGTCCCCTGAGCCACTGACGGAAACTGACTGAAGGAATTTGGGGAAACGATCTTCGAATATCGTTTAAAGTAAATTAAATATGTCCGCGCTGGTTGTATCCAAGTAGCCCGGTTGCAGGTGCTGTGTGCGTCCTTTTCGGCGCTGGCGCTAACAAAGAGACTGAGAAAGAGACCGAGAAAGAGAGCGCAAGAGAGACAGAGAGGGCAAAGTTCTGGTGGCAATTGGTACGAGGAGGAGGCAGCCGTTGCTTGGAAGTAAGCAGTTGCCCCGATTAGCAGTAGTGGCAGTTGCCAAGCCAGCCTCGACACAAACGCAATGAAGCACGCAATGGCCGGTTGTGTATGGCCGGAAGATGCGCTTCGGGGCGGCGAAGAGGAGACCCCGAGAGTAAGAGAGTGAGTGAGACGGGAAGAATTAGGTCGGGTTAAGGTAATCAATCATTTTTCGCATTGTGGAAGCCGTCACTCCCGTCGTAACCGGTGGTGCAGGACGCACGCACGCACGCACGCACTCGAAGCGTCCTTTGGCATCGTCGTTCGCCTTTCCTGCCTGCCTGCCTTCCTACGCAAAGTGCGCCACGTCTCCGGCCAAAGCAATCAGCATAATTTGGTCAACGAACGGAGTGCGTGTGCGTGTGCGTGCAGATGAGTGCTGCACGCTTGCTGCAGGTTGCAACCGTGGTATGTAATCCAATTTGAGGGCGCACTCCACTCCGGGATTTCTTGCCGGGACCAAATCTGCATCTGATCGCTCCGGAAGATCCGGAGATTAAGAGCCGACCGCGAACCATATGACGAACAGAAACTTATGATGATGATGATGGCTTGCTGCAGCATTTTGGACAGTAATTTGACACAACGGAGCATCATCATATGGATGAAGAGAGAGAGAGGAAAGAGGAAAGAGGTCCGGCCTCACGATCACACCATCGACCGACCGACGGACCGACCGATCGATCGCCCTTTTGAGGAGGGCGCGCGAGGATGGAATGTTCAACTCCAGGCGACGACACCTAGTTTGGTCCGCGAAAAATGCGGTTTGTCGCCACCAACTGGCCTCTCTCTCTCTCGCACTTCCCTCCTTCCCCCACAACTGGGTCCGGTTCTCAGGCCGCTCAAACACCAAACCTCGCGGCCGGGGGGACGCGATAATGTTTCGTTCCGTTCCGATCATTAACGATTCCCTTTTGGCAGCTCGCAAACCAAACCGCACAGTGGCGGCAGCGGCAACGGCGATGGTGAAGGTTGAGGCCAATGTAGTCTGGAGCATTAGTAGCATTTCCTCTCGCTCCTCCCGGCTGGCTGGCTGGCTGGCTGGCAATTCGATGCGCCGGCACGACTTTCGGTGGCCACGAAGCCGCCGCCACACAATTCATCGCCATCGTCGTCGTCGTCCGGAGTAAAGTCGAAGTCCTTTCGCGCTTCTGTATGCCAGGTCGTGTGTGTGTGTGTGTGTTCGACTAGGTTGGCTGGTCTGCGCGTCGTGGCGTGGCGTGGCGTGGCCGTGCGCTGGGTCGAGCCCCAAAAAGGAAAGGAGAAGAAGAACGTGAATAGTATAACGATCGCACAGATGGAGTATGGATCAGACTCAGAGGGTCGAGGGAAGAAAGACGACGAGGCAAAGTAAAGCTAATAAACCTGTTCTTCATTTTTTTTCCACCTTGATTCATTTCTTGCAAGCCTCTCTGGCCCGTCTGGCGTTACCGTTCCGCCGGCATGCAACGTCGTCGTCGTCGTCGTCGTCGTCGCAGAGAGCATAAACCCTCTTCTCTCTCTTTTGGCGGGGCGGGGGGGCAGTGATCTGCAGCTCGAGATCTGGCCCTGGTAGGGGAGGCGGGGTGGAAAGGAGGAAGAAGGGGAGTGCACGGTGCGGTGAGGTCGCCTCTTGGCGATTGTTGTACTTACCAATCGTGATGCATGATCAATGTGTTGTTTGTGGCCCGTGGAGGAGCCGCAGGATTGCATTTCTTGTAAAACCTTTCCGTGGCCGCTGCTGCTGCTGCTGTATGCAGAGGGGCTTTTGGAAGAGGGGGAACGGGGCACCACCACCACCACTACCAGTCCGGAAGCAAGTGGTACACACATTGTCTATGCAGCTATTCACGAGAGAACACATTGCGCAGAGTACACAAATAGTGACAAAACGGATCGGAGACGAACGACGATGGCGACGACGACGACGACGACGACTGTTGTGTCCCGAGAACGTTTTTCTCTATCGCTAAGGGGGTAAGCATTGCCTCTGTTCTGTCCACCAGCACCAGCACCACCAGCACCGTCGAGGCCGAGGTCAAGTTCAGTTGGTTTTGCGATGCATCATTGCACTCTCAATGCTGCTGCTGCTGCTGCTTCGGGAAGCTGCAGTCGTCGCCGACCGGACGGATGCAGCATATTCCGTTGATGTATGCGTGAGAGACCAGACGCCTTTCAAACCACCAGACTGTTGGCCACATTGTCGGATGCGGATGATGACGATGTTTTTGACAAACGAAACGTCAGAACTCCCAGGAAGACGTCCGCAGAACGAAATACAATTCGAACAACGCGCTTAGACGCGAACAACGTGATTAGAGGTCCAACACATTGCAATGTCCTGCGGTAATGTCTCTGATTTCCGATTGGTGTCGGTGGCAATTACCTTCGGCATTCTATCTAATTTTGTGCCATTACTTCCGTCTCGCAATGGCTTGCTAGTGGTGGTGCTGCTACTGCAACTCGCACTTCTTAAGCGGTCTGCAGTGTATGTCTGTCTGTCTGGCAAGTCCCAGTATGAAATATAGGAAACAAAAAGCAGCGGTTCCCGATTATTTCGTGGCTTTTTGATGGAGATGCGCGCATCAATCGGTCATCAATCGGTCA
>NC_064874.1:31989402-31999402 GCF_943734745.1 Anopheles darlingi | reverse complement strand
TGTGTGTCCGTGTCCGGGTAGACCGGTTTACCGGTACGGCGTACGGTGGTCCTCCGAGGTCTGACCACAACAAGCTGGTCAGGTTTTGTGCCGCCTCCGCCACGTCACGTTTCGTCTCCCCGAACGTCCCACTTTGATAGGCATCTTGCTGATTGAATGTCATCCCTGTTGACGGATCTCATATTTAGCCTCTTGCAGACGGACACGGCAGGATGCGAGGGAAGGACGTTGAGGGCGAAAGGGAAGAGTGGTCACGCTGTGCCTCGTGCCTCGCTCGCTTGCTGGGAATGAAATATTAATTTGAAAGAATTCACTTTTAAATATGCAAATTTTAATTAATATTCTTCGCCCACCACCGGCATCGGGCACACACCGCAGGCCCCTCTCTGCCCTCACTACTCGAACCGGTTGGATCGGTTCGGTTGGGGCGGTCAATCCGCCAAACTTCCGCCTCCTTCTCGGTGAGCGTGCGTGTGTGTATAGCATTTACCGGTGAATTCTTCTGGTGCGCACGAGGCTCCAGGAGAAGGTTGCGTTACGCTGCGTTGAGTAAACAAAGTGGCCGTGGTTATTAGTGGGATTATTTTCCGGCAATCTGGCCAGTGGCCGGTGGCGTAGGCCCGGGATTGCCCCCATGGATGATCCGACATGATGCCCCCCATTCTTGGATTGATCCCGAACCCGAACCCTGGCTGGGAAGTTGCTGATTACTGGACAAGAGAAGGAGGAGGAGAAACTGGCAGGGATAACTGGAGGGGAGGGAAGAGAGAGGGTATTAAATATGTATTCCGTGTGCACCGCCGATCATTAAACTCATTTCCTATCGGTCTCGTCGTCGCCCCCAGAAGAAAGGTTGGCTACAGGTCGGGCAGAGGTCCGGTATGGGTCGGTTTGTTTCAGTCTGTCACACGTCTAGAGCCCTTGAGTCGACGGCTTCTCAGTGAGTTCAGTGAGATGTGAAATTTGGCTGAACACAGGACTCACACCCGTTGCTCACTCGAGGCCAATGTGGTACGTCATTCGCCAGCTCGATGCGTCCGTTAATTCGCACAAAAAACCACGAGAGTCCTTCTGTAAAGTGCCCTTTTTTTGGGAAGCGGGGAACGGGTGGCCTGGCCAGGACAAAAGGGGTTTGACGGTCGCTGCCGGTCGATGCCTCACCGCTAATTGTACGCTGGGTTCTTCCTCGGCTCTTGTTGTAATCGCCACAAAAAGAAAGCAAGAGAGAGACAGAGCGAGACATTCCACGTTGACAGCGAATCACGCACGAGGGGATAGGGGGCTAAAACATCCCCCTACCCACCAAGGGAGGGGGTCTCGTGGTATGGGGAAGAGGGAATCCATACATTTTTTTTGTGTTCTTTTCTTCACATTCAACCCGCGAGCAGCAACCCTTCGCAAGCTAATGAGTGTTACCGTAAGTCCCTCCACCGTTCAGGGGTCGTTTGTATGACATTCCCGTTGCTGCCGCTACCTTCTTCTTCTTCTTCTTCTTCTTCTTCTGGGTCGCCGTTTCCCTCGTCCCGTCCCTCCTCGGTCCTCTCGGCTCGGTAACACAGTAGTCCACCGGTACGAAGGTGTCGTGTGGAAACACATGCTTTTATGCACATTCCCGTGCATTCCCTTGTCATGCATGCGTCCGTGTGTGTGTCGATGAGTTGACGACGATGACGCCGCCGTTGGGTGCAGGTTCACTGCTATAGAAATGGTGGCCTCTCGCGAGGCCTAATGATGGATTTGTTGGTGAATATAACCTGTAAGGGGGTTAAGGATACTAGCAACAAGCACACACACACACGCACACACACGCACGCAATAGAAAGGATGCAAATGGTACCGTAGGAATCACTTATGCAGTCGCGGTCGTGCACCACACCCCTGCTTGACCTTACTTTCAACAACAACCTTTCTATCCTTTCTCATCGAGTGAGGTCCTTGGGGACCTTTGGGGAGAGGGGTCTCCTGGAGGAAGTAACTTAAAAATGAAATAAAACCACCTCTAAACCTCAACCCGGTTGGCGAGAGAAGAAGAAAAAAACAAGAGCCACAACGCTCGCAACAAGAATAAAAACCGGGAAAATGGAAAATCCTTCAGCGCCAGGAGCAGCAGCAGCAGCATGTGCTCTCAGCAACAGCTTCGCTCGGAGCCTTTTGCTTGCTCCGGTTGTCCGCTCCGTCCGCTCCGTCGCGCCCGGCTGCCTGCCTGGTAACGCCAACAGCATAAATCGGAACACGACGACGGCATACATCAGCGTCAAGTTCAAGGACAATTGTCAACGCTCGGCACCGATCCGCCCACCGCCGGTCGGAACCAGCCGAACGCGGGGGAAAAAAGAGCGGAAAATTCCCGCCGGAAAAGCAATCGGTCGGCGAGTGGTCGGATGGGATTTCCGGGGGTGAAGAGAGGAATGGTTGCTGTCGCTGCTCCTTTTCCATGGCGCGACGGTGACGAGGTAACGAGTGAACCGAACTCGGCATGTGCGGCTCGTGCGTACACACACTAGCACACACACACACACGGACACACACCAACACTCGTTGGGATGCACCAGAAGAGGTGGCCAGATGGAAACGTCGTGTCGTGTGGAGAAGGTGATGACGACGGCGGAAGCATACCGGTTTTTCCTATTTTCCCTCTTTCCCGGAATACCACGACCGTCTGCGTCTCGCTCTCTCTATCTCTCTCTCTCTCTCTTGGTGTAGTTCTCTTCATGGTTTGGTTTATGCGCGTCGCGGGATGGATGGAGGTCCAGCACCACTCCCGTCGTCCTCATCAGCCTGCTATGTCCCTCGATGATGGTCGGTCGGTCGTTTGTTTGGCTCCGAAACTCCGGTTGTTATGACGCGACACACGCACGAACAGAGAGAGAGAGAGAGCTGCTGTTTGTGTGTGTGTTCATTCGCTTCAGTGAGCGGTTTACGATGCAGCCGCCTTCGCTAACAAGTGCATTACATTGTTGCTAAGCGCGCGCGCTTCTGCGCCAACGACGGCCGGGGGTTGGTAATGAAGGGAGATGAAAAGGATACCGCGGCAAGAGCGGTTCGAGCCGTGAGTGTCCTTGTCGGTGTCTGTACTCCGAACAGACTCGTCCGTGCGTGTGTGAGTGGACTCTGTTTTGTTGATGTTGAGGTGGGAAAATCGGAAAATCTGGTTGCTGGTTGCTGGTGTGCCTGGAGACACGAAGAAAGTAGACGACATGCTCGGCCTCGGCATGGTGTGCGGCCACTCGTCAGCTCAGCTGACGATACTATAATAGTGGTGAGCGACTGCTGGTGGTGGTGGTTGTAATGCACTGTCGGAGAAGACATAGACAAGCGAATGCACACGAATGCACATTCGAGGGGGCAGCAAGATTGTTGCTGAGCGCCCTGAAACCAAGCCAGTTGGCACCTGTCGGGTCAATCTGAATGGTGTGTGTGTGTGTGTGTGGGGCACCATTTCGATGTCACCCCCCGGATTGGGTTATATTATCGTGGCTGATAAGCCGTTCTCGTCATCGTGGTCGTCGTTGTCGTTCTACAGGTATCAGAGCAGATGATATGACAGGCAGTGGCAATAGGGATGACATCTGGTTAATGTTGATCGATCCTGCTAGCGGCTTTATAACCCCAGGAGGCCTTGAACCTCGAATGTTTTTCGTCCTGATTACATAAAACAACAGGTTGGTATTAAAGGTGCTTGGCCATGAGAGAGTAACGGTTACAGTTTCTAGCCTTTCAATTGGCCTGCTAAGATCTGTCATTTGGGGAGTGGCGAAATTTTGGTTTCAACTTTTAAAAACGTTTTAAATGGACAAAAGCTGAAAGTTGTCACAAAAAACATGCACTTTAAGTTTCGATATGTTTCGTTTGCACGAACATCTTTCACCTTTTCTTTCGATGTTGTGGCTTTTTGTGGTCCACTTTCTGGACGTCTGTTAATGCTACCGGTATGCACGGTAACATTTTGGTGGTCCGATACCCATATTATTCATTCATATTTCCGTTGTTGAAGGGCATGCACCACTGATACTTTTACAGCCAATTTTGAAACAATAAATTTAACATATTTAGTTTCTCTCGTGTTTTTGTTACTACACCTAGAAAAAAGGCGTTTAAATGCTTCGCCAGTCCACTTTCTTCGATCGCCATTACGCCAACTAACCAGCCCAGGAGCAGCAACCGGACTTCGACTCTCTCTGTTTTCTCCTCGTCCTCGCAGGACTCACGTCCACTCCACGTAGTCCAGTCCGGCACTGGTTACGGTGGAGCAACGGTTGTTAATGTTTTCGCTACATAAAACTTTGGCAGCAGCAGCAGCAGCCTCGTCGTCTCAGGTCCGGCACTAGCGCGTTTTATTATCTTCCCAGCCAGCGGTGATGCCATCCAAAGTTCGACCTCCTAATTGGTTCCCTTTTCCTAAGCTGGCTTTCCCCGGGAAAATGGTCCGAGGAGGGAAAGGGGAGGTGAATTTGCGATGGGATTTCATTTCAAATCTGCATTTGTTTGTCTTCCAAGTCGGTTTTTCCGGCCAGCCAGCCAGCCTGTCGCTCCTGGAGGCCAAAGTAAATTAACTCACGGCACGAGCTGCACACTTGCACCTCAAATCGGTACCAAGTTGCAGGTAAACTGTCTGTGTGTGTGTGTGTCCGTGTCCGGGTAGACCGGTTTACCGGTACGGCGTACGGTGGTCCTCCGAGGTCTGACCACAACAAGCTGGTCAGGTTTTGTGCCGCCTCCGCCACGTCACGTTTCGTCTCCCCGAACGTCCCACTTTGATAGGCATCTTGCTGATTGAATGTCATCCCTGTTGACGGATCTCATATTTAGCCTCTTGCAGACGGACACGGCAGGATGCGAGGGAAGGACGTTGAGGGCGAAAGGGAAGAGTGGTCACGCTGTGCCTCGTGCCTCGCTCGCTTGCTGGGAATGAAATATTAATTTGAAAGAATTCACTTTTAAATATGCAAATTTTAATTAATATTCTTCGCCCACCACCGGCATCGGGCACACACCGCAGGCCCCTCTCTGCCCTCACTACTCGAACCGGTTGGATCGGTTCGGTTGGGGCGGTCAATCCGCCAAACTTCCGCCTCCTTCTCGGTGAGCGTGCGTGTGTGTATAGCATTTACCGGTGAATTCTTCTGGTGCGCACGAGGCTCCAGGAGAAGGTTGCGTTACGCTGCGTTGAGTAAACAAAGTGGCCGTGGTTATTAGTGGGATTATTTTCCGGCAATCTGGCCAGTGGCCGGTGGCGTAGGCCCGGGATTGCCCCCATGGATGATCCGACATGATGCCCCCCATTCTTGGATTGATCCCGAACCCGAACCCTGGCTGGGAAGTTGCTGATTACTGGACAAGAGAAGGAGGAGGAGAAACTGGCAGGGATAACTGGAGGGGAGGGAAGAGAGAGGGTATTAAATATGTATTCCGTGTGCACCGCCGATCATTAAACTCATTTCCTATCGGTCTCGTCGTCGCCCCCAGAAGAAAGGTTGGCTACAGGTCGGGCAGAGGTCCGGTATGGGTCGGTTTGTTTCAGTCTGTCACACGTCTAGAGCCCTTGAGTCGACGGCTTCTCAGTGAGTTCAGTGAGATGTGAAATTTGGCTGAACACAGGACTCACACCCGTTGCTCACTCGAGGCCAATGTGGTACGTCATTCGCCAGCTCGATGCGTCCGTTAATTCGCACAAAAAACCACGAGAGTCCTTCTGTAAAGTGCCCTTTTTTTGGGAAGCGGGGAACGGGTGGCCTGGCCAGGACAAAAGGGGTTTGACGGTCGCTGCCGGTCGATGCCTCACCGCTAATTGTACGCTGGGTTCTTCCTCGGCTCTTGTTGTAATCGCCACAAAAAGAAAGCAAGAGAGAGACAGAGCGAGACATTCCACGTTGACAGCGAATCACGCACGAGGGGATAGGGGGCTAAAACATCCCCCTACCCACCAAGGGAGGGGGTCTCGTGGTATGGGGAAGAGGGAATCCATACATTTTTTTTGTGTTCTTTTCTTCACATTCAACCCGCGAGCAGCAACCCTTCGCAAGCTAATGAGTGTTACCGTAAGTCCCTCCACCGTTCAGGGGTCGTTTGTATGACATTCCCGTTGCTGCCGCTACCTTCTTCTTCTTCTTCTTCTTCTTCTTCTGGGTCGCCGTTTCCCTCGTCCCGTCCCTCCTCGGTCCTCTCGGCTCGGTAACACAGTAGTCCACCGGTACGAAGGTGTCGTGTGGAAACACATGCTTTTATGCACATTCCCGTGCATTCCCTTGTCATGCATGCGTCCGTGTGTGTGTCGATGAGTTGACGACGATGACGCCGCCGTTGGGTGCAGGTTCACTGCTATAGAAATGGTGGCCTCTCGCGAGGCCTAATGATGGATTTGTTGGTGAATATAACCTGTAAGGGGGTTAAGGATACTAGCAACAAGCACACACACACACGCACACACACGCACGCAATAGAAAGGATGCAAATGGTACCGTAGGAATCACTTATGCAGTCGCGGTCGTGCACCACACCCCTGCTTGACCTTACTTTCAACAACAACCTTTCTATCCTTTCTCATCGAGTGAGGTCCTTGGGGACCTTTGGGGAGAGGGGTCTCCTGGAGGAAGTAACTTAAAAATGAAATAAAACCACCTCTAAACCTCAACCCGGTTGGCGAGAGAAGAAGAAAAAAACAAGAGCCACAACGCTCGCAACAAGAATAAAAACCGGGAAAATGGAAAATCCTTCAGCGCCAGGAGCAGCAGCAGCAGCATGTGCTCTCAGCAACAGCTTCGCTCGGAGCCTTTTGCTTGCTCCGGTTGTCCGCTCCGTCCGCTCCGTCGCGCCCGGCTGCCTGCCTGGTAACGCCAACAGCATAAATCGGAACACGACGACGGCATACATCAGCGTCAAGTTCAAGGACAATTGTCAACGCTCGGCACCGATCCGCCCACCGCCGGTCGGAACCAGCCGAACGCGGGGGAAAAAAGAGCGGAAAATTCCCGCCGGAAAAGCAATCGGTCGGCGAGTGGTCGGATGGGATTTCCGGGGGTGAAGAGAGGAATGGTTGCTGTCGCTGCTCCTTTTCCATGGCGCGACGGTGACGAGGTAACGAGTGAACCGAACTCGGCATGTGCGGCTCGTGCGTACACACACTAGCACACACACACACACGGACACACACCAACACTCGTTGGGATGCACCAGAAGAGGTGGCCAGATGGAAACGTCGTGTCGTGTGGAGAAGGTGATGACGACGGCGGAAGCATACCGGTTTTTCCTATTTTCCCTCTTTCCCGGAATACCACGACCGTCTGCGTCTCGCTCTCTCTATCTCTCTCTCTCTCTCTTGGTGTAGTTCTCTTCATGGTTTGGTTTATGCGCGTCGCGGGATGGATGGAGGTCCAGCACCACTCCCGTCGTCCTCATCAGCCTGCTATGTCCCTCGATGATGGTCGGTCGGTCGTTTGTTTGGCTCCGAAACTCCGGTTGTTATGACGCGACACACGCACGAACAGAGAGAGAGAGAGAGCTGCTGTTTGTGTGTGTGTTCATTCGCTTCAGTGAGCGGTTTACGATGCAGCCGCCTTCGCTAACAAGTGCATTACATTGTTGCTAAGCGCGCGCGCTTCTGCGCCAACGACGGCCGGGGGTTGGTAATGAAGGGAGATGAAAAGGATACCGCGGCAAGAGCGGTTCGAGCCGTGAGTGTCCTTGTCGGTGTCTGTACTCCGAACAGACTCGTCCGTGCGTGTGTGAGTGGACTCTGTTTTGTTGATGTTGAGGTGGGAAAATCGGAAAATCTGGTTGCTGGTTGCTGGTGTGCCTGGAGACACGAAGAAAGTAGACGACATGCTCGGCCTCGGCATGGTGTGCGGCCACTCGTCAGCTCAGCTGACGATACTATAATAGTGGTGAGCGACTGCTGGTGGTGGTGGTTGTAATGCACTGTCGGAGAAGACATAGACAAGCGAATGCACACGAATGCACATTCGAGGGGGCAGCAAGATTGTTGCTGAGCGCCCTGAAACCAAGCCAGTTGGCACCTGTCGGGTCAATCTGAATGGTGTGTGTGTGTGTGTGTGGGGCACCATTTCGATGTCACCCCCCGGATTGGGTTATATTATCGTGGCTGATAAGCCGTTCTCGTCATCGTGGTCGTCGTTGTCGTTCTACAGGTATCAGAGCAGATGATATGACAGGCAGTGGCAATAGGGATGACATCTGGTTAATGTTGATCGATCCTGCTAGCGGCTTTATAACCCCAGGAGGCCTTGAACCTCGAATGTTTTTCGTCCTGATTACATAAAACAACAGGTTGGTATTAAAGGTGCTTGGCCATGAGAGAGTAACGGTTACAGTTTCTAGCCTTTCAATTGGCCTGCTAAGATCTGTCATTTGGGGAGTGGCGAAATTTTGGTTTCAACTTTTAAAAACGTTTTAAATGGACAAAAGCTGAAAGTTGTCACAAAAAACATGCACTTTAAGTTTCGATATGTTTCGTTTGCACGAACATCTTTCACCTTTTCTTTCGATGTTGTGGCTTTTTGTGGTCCACTTTCTGCACGTCTGTCAATGCTACCAGTATGCACGGTAACATTTTGGTGGTCCGATACCCATATTATTCATTCACATTTCCGTTGTTGAAGGGCATGCTACTATTGATACTTTTACCGCCAATTTTGAAACAATAAATTAAACATATTTAGTTTCTCTTGTGTGCAACTGTTTTGTTCCAAGCATAGAAAAAAGGCTTTTGCACGCTTGTAAACATTAGTATGAACCATTTTTGGGCACATATTTAACGAGCTTTAATATATTGTTAGGCAGAAAAAATCGTGTCAAGTTTGTTGCAC
The DNA here is from genome assembly GCF_943734745.1 of Anopheles darlingi. Lineage (NCBI taxonomy): Eukaryota > Metazoa > Arthropoda > Insecta > Diptera > Culicidae > Anopheles > Anopheles darlingi. Next base: position 31,990,580 of record NC_064874.1, on the reverse strand, counting down.
TGTGTAAGCAATGTTATTCATCGTTTAATATTATTTTCCGTTCGATGCTCGCTCCGTAGAAGAAATAATGATTGATAATAACGCAAAAGAGAACAGCACGGCAAGAAATGTCAACCATTCTCATGAAGATGTGGACTTGTGGTATGATGGATAATCTTAACGTGTGTGGGACTTCAGCTGCGATTCTTCTGCTTGCAATCCCCCGTTTGAACAGTTCTTGGACGGAATGCTAGGCTGCTATCGTGGCCACGCACCTTTACCATGCTCCCTTCCTCGATTCCTCGACTGCTCGACCTCGACGGTATTGACCCACGGTCGGTCCCGGTCCCTCGCGGGCCCGAAGGAAATAGGAATCTTGCCTTGCCTCAAGAAGGAGCAATACAAACGAAGGAAGCGCGCGACCTTCCGTCTATTCTTCACTTCAGCATCCCCTTCCTCTTCTTCTTCTTCTGCTTCGGTGCATATTTATTGCCTGGAAGCGATCCGCAAGAGGTGTCCGGTTGTCTCTCATCATCGACGCCGGGAATCGCCGCCGCATCGCCGCATGCCCGGTAGCTCCCCGGGGGCACGGGTTGGCACAAAATGCCCATAAATAACGGCAGATCTCGCAATCGGCAATCGGACATGATTGCGTGAACGTGACGCCGCCTAGCCATATCTCGTGCGTGTGTGTGTGCACGCGTGTGTGTGTGCGAATGTGTCCCAAATGGGACCCGGACCGGGTCGGGTCAGGGCCAGTTTTTTTTTGCTGCTGCTGTTGTTGTTGCGAGAATGGATGGAGAGATGGGATGCAGCAAATTAGTGACGCTACGATGGCGATTCTGTTGTTGCTCCAAACTGCATCCGATCTACCACCGCTGCATCATCATCATCATCATGGCCAGTGCAATCCCTTGGAGTGTGTGTGTGTGTGTGTGTGTCGGCGATCTCGTCCATCCGCCACCGCGATTCCCAAAGCGAACCGAAAAGGGTGTAATTTGCGCTAATGGTTATGAGGTGGCTTTATTTATCATTATCCTAACAAATTGATAGATTTCATTCGAAGCCCCTTACCCCGCCAGCCACCATCAACCGGTGGCGGCACCTCTAGCGACCTCTCTCTCTCTCTCTGTCTGTGAAGAGCTTCTCCGTTGGCTTCTTCTTCTTCTTTCGCGGCCCGGGAGACAACAGCATCTTAT
>NC_064874.1:31979402-31981902 GCF_943734745.1 Anopheles darlingi | reverse complement strand
GGTCATCCGTGGTATTTGCACGCTACTACTGACCGAGTACCGCGATTGCTCTCGGTTCGTTTGGGGCCTTCTGGGTGGTCAGCCGGTCGGTCTGGGTGGTTCGTCCCCACCCCCCCACTGCCCTGCTGCAAAGGATTCGTGTCCATCTCTCCATCGCAGTTGGCTGAATGTTAGTGTGCACCAAACCAACCCTCCTACACACTCACACGCAATGAGTGCTTCGATTGCTGCAACGACGACTTATCGATGGTAGTAGCAGCAGCGGCGGCAGACCAACGTTGTCGTGGATTGACAAACGCAAAGCAGGCTGTGGCGGTGGCGGCGACGACGACGACTGCAGCTGCAAAAAAGGCATCTTTCTCTCTCTCTCTTCCTCGTTCACTTCTCACCAGCAGGGAGTTCCTGTTGCGCGCTGATTTAGCGTTGAACCATTTTCCACCGTGTGCAGTGTATCTGCATACTAAAAAGCAAGCGAAATAACGATAAGTGACAGTTGAACATCCCCCCCGCCCCGGCTTTCGCCCATTCCACCTACAATCTACCCCGTCCACATTTTCCGTCCATGACTTGCTCGCTAGCCCGCTCTCTGTTTGTCTTTCGTGTTGCGGTTATCTGCTGCTGGTGCTTTCTTCTCGTTTCTTCTTCCTCGTTGGCGTCGGGCCTCGCGAGAGAGAGAGCAACGCGCTCCACCGTAGACCAGCGGTACCGCGCGAAACGTAAGGAATGATGCGTGGCAGGCAGAAGAAGAAGGGGTAGGCAACCAGGCAGCCAGGCAGCCAGGCAGGCAGACGTCGGCCATATGGCTGTCTCCGTTTGCCGGTCCGATGACAAGTCACTTGCGTTCCGCTTCTAATTAAGCAAAGCAAGCGCTTACACCGCTGTAGATCGTAACCTTTGAGCAAATCCTGTAACCAGGCCTTTTTCTGCTTCTTCTCTTCTTCTTCTTCTTCTTCTTCTTCTTCTTCTTCTTCTCCTCGTTTTCTTCTTCCTTTTCGTCGTCTTGCGTCGATATCGGCATCACGAGCGCTTGCACACGAGTATTGATGACTTTGGTGCTGTGTTCCCAACACACCAGTAGCACCACCGTCGACGTCACGCGATAACAACGGAGAGATTCTCTTACCTGTAAGGGATAATTCGCCGGCAAAAGAACTCTCACCGACAACTTCCGGGCTTCCAATGAACCATGGAGCCGTCGCTTGCTGCGCCGGTTAAGTAATATTTTGTTGCCATGACTTTGGGTTCTTTTCCAACAACAAAGTATCGACCAAAGTTTATCCAACGTCCAGGGAGGGTGTGTGTGAGGGTGTGCGGGTTGGCAGAGTCCTGGGAGCGAGGCGCGATAATCTGGGAATGATATTTACGCTGGATTTATCACACTTTATCACACCACTGTCTTCATGGACACTGGTGATTGCAGTCGCAGTGCAATCCGTTCCTAGCTGCTATCTCCTTCCCGTCCACCAGCCGGCAGGTCGACGCCGCGTCCACGGCACGGCAATTAGCGGCATATTTCGATCCCAATCTCGATTCTTTCTCCCCTCCCTCCCTCCAAAATGGCACCAGTTCCCGGTATTTGGTTGGTTGGAGTTTGAACTTTTGCACAGTTCTGTTGAAGAATCGCTAACGATGCTGTAATGGAGGAAGGAGGGCAGAGGAAGGAAGGAACGGGGGGTTGCCGATGAGAAGCCGGAAGTATTTTGACAATCTTGGAACGCAAAGTACGATGGCAACGCGTTGGCGGTGAGTGAAGGGGGAAAGGGGACACGAGAAACTTTCTGCGAAACGCGGAGCTGGCGGTGTATTGTTTATTGTCCTTTTTTGCCCGTGTCGTGCCATCGCACACACACACACACGCACACACAGACAAAGTTTGTGGCAGTGCGTGGCACCCTTTCCCTTTGGTTTCTAGGCTGAGAACGCCAAGCACGGAGGGGATCGATTATGCTGTCAAATGTAAAACCGGTCCGGGACCGGGTATGTGGGCAACAACATTCGCACCTCAACAATCCAGAGTTCTCTCCTCTCCGCTCCGTTTTTGCTGCAATTTAGTCAAATTAAGGGCCTGCCTGCCTGTAAGAGCAAAGGGAGGAACAGACCATTGTGTATGTCCATCGAAGGAGCCCAGGGGAGAGGAGTTCGATTCGATTATGTTCTTGGCAGGAATCGTAGTATGCTGTGGTCCTGGTGGAGAAGGTGGAGATTGTGGTTGCTGTGTGAACGGTCATGTTGACCTAGGTCGAGCATGGCCGGGACCGTGGCCCAAGAAAGTCAATGCCAGTGTTGGGGGGACCGCAATGTGTCGCAAACTTCCAACTTAACCACCCCGTGAAGCCGTGGTCGGAAAAGGGACAAGTACCATTTCCAGCGCTCCGACGATGTGGTATTTGGACATGGCCGCAAAAAGAACCGCGCAGCACAATGTTTCCGATGCCAGCGATGCCAGCGATGGTTTGCTGGTATGCTTCTGGGATTGTCCCGGTTGCCCGGTGGGATTGGG
>NC_064874.1:31964402-31976902 GCF_943734745.1 Anopheles darlingi | reverse complement strand
GCCTTTCCCTTCTTCTCACACTACTAGAGAATAGTAGTCGCACAAACAAAACGGCACTTACAAGCGGCCCCGCCTGGGGTTGTTGCGTGTATTGCGAACACCCCAAGTCCCAAGTGTGGTGTGATGCAATCGACCCCCGGGGGGCGAGGGGAGGACACGGGAGCGGGAAGATCACGCGGGATTGTGCCGCTGGAGCATCAGTGATGGCGGAGGCCCAGGGAGTGGGGTGTGCCGGATGCCACGCTATAGCGCGTGCACCAACACTGCACCACGGATGACGACGACGGCGACGACGACGACGACGGCGAAGGGCAGCACCAGGCAGTGCGTTGGAGCACCAGCGTGGCGGCAAGCAGCGTAAATTGAGTAGCGCGCGTGTGCCACCTACCGCGACGCTTCCACATCACCTCCCGGGACACCGCCCCTCCCCCGTCCTTGCCGCACCTTTTTCTACACTCTTTCATTTTACCTTGCCTCGGTCCTCGGTCTCGGTCGCGCCCTCGCGGCACTACCCTCATGTGACAGCCCTTCTCCTGTCGATCGACCCTTTTGTTTTTGCATGTGTTGGCGAAGTTGTTTAGTTTATTGACGAGTGTTGATTTGTGGCGAATATTGTTTTCGTTTTCGTATCCCTCTCGGCCAAGGAGGGGGAGGGGCTGTGTGTGTGTGCGCCCCGGGGGCTAGACGGACGGCCGGCCGGCCGGTGCAGCAGATTAGAGTGTTCCCGTTGAAGGTCATTTGAAGAAACATGCAGAGTAGCAGCAGGGCAGCAGAGGCCTTGCATTAGGCGGCGTGACGTCATCGGGGTAACGATCGCTGAAGGATGCACACGGCGCAAGGATAACGAAGGTATCCTATTGATAGCCAAACTTATGCAATTGACAGCTGCAAGCTGAGGCTCTCTAAAACGAGGAGTAAAGGGGACAAAAAAGGCGGAAGTAGTTTGTCGCGCGATCGCGATCGTGGTGAATACTCTTAAACAATGTCTGGTGCCGGGTTGGGGCGACGACGACGACGATAAAATGTAGTGCGCGAGCGCGTGCTACCATCGTGATCGTGGCCGTAGTATTAGTTTTGACGAGGGAGGGAGGGTGCTTGAAGCTAGGAGGGGCCACTGTTTACACCAATACGCCTTTGGCACCCGCGCCGCTGCCGGCTCTTTGTTTTGTCCACCACCACCACCTGCTCTTCCTCTCCTTTTAATTCCCACCACCTAACTCCCTCTCGTTGCGGCGCTGGAAACACAAACTGCATTCAAATGCAGCACTAGAGGCAGCACTAGCGGTTAGTAGAGTGTGATGGTCAGTTGCAGTGTGCGCGCGAGCGTTCAGTGCGCGATCATCAACACATCGATCGCTAAATATAGATCACTTCCTGAATTTACGCCAAATTGCTTCGCGCCGTGCCGTGTACACTATTAAAACCTAGCCACTGGCGAGATGGCAAGATGGCGTTGCATCTTGCTCCACCTCAGTGGTCGAAATGTAAGCGAATTCGCGCCCCCCCCCTTTTTGGAACAGTTTCTGAAACGTTTTGTTTCGACGGGATGCTGCTGCATTTCACTGCTCGGCATGACGGTGGAAATCGTTTTTTGATTAGATCATTAACAGTGGGCTGACGATCGATTGACATCATTTGGAGCAAAGCGGCAGCTTTGACGGGCTGCCCTTCCCCTGGTCCATGACCGACACCCCATAGTCTGTGTGTGTGTGTGTGCCGTACCCCGAGAGGGTGACGGAAAAACAAATAGCATTCCGTGGGTAAATAGTTGCAACTTGATACTTGATACTGGTGGAAGGGGGTGCCAATTGCGTCTTTGCATTTGTTTCTCTCTTTTGCTCTCGCTCTCTCTCTCTCACGTGCACTCTTGTAAGTGTAAAAATAAGGTTCTCTTCGAGCTGCAGTATCGACTAATCGGAGGGAAAAAAGGCAGAGAGAGAGAGAGAGAGCTCCCCGGTGAGGGAGAAAAGAGTCACCAGAGAGGTGCATAATCTGTCCCGGGGCTTTTCCCATGCCAAAACATTAGCGTTTGTTGTGAGTTTGAGTTTGAGTTTCCGTTTGTTTTCTAGCATTCTGGGTAGCTTCCTTCGACGTATCAAAGACCGTCGTCGTCGTCGTCGGCGGTCTTCTTCGTGCCGTATTGTCTCGTGGCACCCCTTCCTTTCCTCTGGCATCTCCTCTCATGGTCGTTTGTTTATCTTGTTTCGAAGTTCGTGCCGTCGAGGTCGAGGGAAAATGTACTCTGTCTCGTTCGTTTTCATCGTCGATGATGTCAATTCCGATGTTGTATTGCTATCAAATCCTTGGCGGTGGTTGAACTGATTCGCCTTCCGCGGGACATGATAATAGCATAATTTACGAGTAGAAGGACAAAATTGGGGCGATAGTTGATATTGATATTACATATCTACCACAATTATAAGGAAACGAATTGTAACATTTTCTCTCTTCTCTCTTTCCTCTACTTGCAGCCACTCACTCATGTCTCTCGCCTGAGCCTGTAAATCTTCTTCCTGGTAAGTCGATACTCGCCACTGAACAACAAACACAATTTCTTCCGCTTAGATCACTTCGAAGTACCAGAAGCTTAAGTCGATACGTCATCAGCACAACATTCAAGATATCTTTGAGAGGCAATAAGAGAGAAAAAGAGAGAGAACGGACGAAGTATATACAGTTTTCAAACGCAAACATCCTGCTCCTGATTTATGACTACACCACCGGTGACCGCGGTCCCTGCCTCTAATCTGCGATCCACACAGTAGTCGATGCCCTCGTTACTTTCTGCATTGTGGATCCACCGCAAGATCCACCAGTCCAGTTAGTTCGTTCGTTCGTTCGTTCCGGGAGCTCCTCCGGGAGTCCCTGGAGTCCCGCGATGTCCCGCGTACGACGTAATCTAAGACGCGCTAAAAAGCGGAGGGTAACGCGAACCCAGCGGAACAATAGTTTTATTTATCGTTACATTCACCGCGAACCGATAAAGCATAACAAACACACACACACACACAGAGAGAGAACTGACTGGCAAACAGAACAGACTGTTGGGCTGCAGTAGCAGTCGGTATGGCCACGGTTCGTTGTTCCAGCTAAGCATACAATTGCCTGCTTTGATCGGCGTGTGAAGGATGAGGCACTTCCTCCGGTGGAAAGGCAGAGAGGTAAAGGTAAAGTCTTTGGCTCGATGAAGGCTGCATTGCATTGCGTTGCAACTGCAACTGCAACCGAAGCAGCAGCAATAATGATTCCAATGCAAATACCGAAAACAGTGCCCTGGCGCGCTGGCTACCGGGACCGCGTCGCGTCTCAGTGGACACAAGCAGCATGGTACAATATTTGCAGAAACGATGTTTTCGCTCAATAACCCCCCCAGCCCCAGACCACGAGCGTCGTTTACGTTGAGTCAACAATGATGTCTGGTTTCGCCTTCGAGGGCTTCTGCTCCGGCTGCTGCTCCTCCGGCTGCAGTTGTTATGTGGGCTGGCGAGACTGCAGCAACGTTTACTTGCTCTTCCTCTGTGGAAGGTACCTACCGGGTGATACCGGTTGAGGTCACTCCGGCCAAACCGGGCGACGATGAATTGTCTAGCTGATCTTGATCTCATCATTTTCGATCCAGTGACCAATGAGCAGACACCGGCGAACGGATTGCACATTGCGATTACCATTTTATGCATGGCTGGCAGTTCAACGTGTCTTTTACATGTCACGGATCGCAAGTATGACGCCAGGAGGGAGGCTGATTGCTAATTTGTAAAGCATTTACTTTATCCAAGCTGCTGCTCACTCGTGTCCAAGAGATGCCAGATCCAGGGGGGCCCTATCTTAATCCAGGCGCTCTCTCTCTTCCTCTCTCCCTCTCTCTCCTTCCGGGCGGTGTGCTTTCGATCACGCGTCACAACAAATCAGCCGTGCAGTGGACGCAGTCTCAAGAGTCTCGCGCGCGAGCGATAGCCGCGAGATAAACGAAAGGAAAGTCTGGTGCATTGGCACCACAGAGACAGAAACAGAAACCCTCCCGCGGAATCGAGGGTAGCGGCAATGTAAAACATTATCCCCGTGCTCGGCCCCGGGGAAGCCAAAAACATATGCGCGCACCATCCGTGGGTCCGAGAAGGAGGTCCGCTGCGCGTCGTGGCGTCATGCAGCGTGCCCAATGATGACAATGATGGTGGGAGCGGGACTCCTGGAGCAGCGGAAGGTGGGGAAATAACACCAATTCATGTCAATGTCACTGTCACTCAACCCCAACATGCAACTGCAACACCACACACACACACAACGCTGTGTGGAAGAAGAAGAAGAAGAAGAAGCAGGGAGCGAGGGCGAAACATGGAAAAGGATGAGTGACCCGCGGGCGCGAAGTTAACGTCCTGCGAAACGGAAGGGGGGTTAAGGGGTGCCCGGAAGTGTACCCAGTACGCCTAGGTACCACGTCTCTGTCTCTGTGTGTGTGTGTGTGTTTTGTAAGTACTTGATTTCCAGAAATCAATATTCCTCCCTGTCTGTCAACTGGCCAAACAACAACAACAACAACAATTTGCCGTCGGTCACGGAGCGGCAATTGTGCGGCAAAATAAAAAGTAAATAATGAAAGAGAGAAGCAGAAGAAGGTAATACGAACACAGAACGAAGCAACAAAATGGAAAACGCGCTGGGAAAAAAACAATAATATAATCGGCAACGGGGTGGCGGCCAATTTGATTTCTCGCTACATTGTAGCATTTGGATGGAAGGTGGACAACGATTAGAGGGTGGCGGCGGCGGGGTATCCGCTGTGTCTCCCCCACCCTGGGCAAAAGGGGCAAGTGTTAGACAAGTTTGGTTTCCTTCAACCCCTGACGCTCGTCGCCGCTTTCCAGCTAGTTTAACCGGTACCAAACGAAGTTAAAGAAGCAGAAGAAGAACACAAGAAGAAGAAGAAGGTCATTTTGGGTCCCCTCCAGGAGAGGAGGGTCCCTGTCTAGTAGAAGCAACATAATAATTGATCGTTTCCGTTACTAGTTTGTGATGTGCGCAGGAGGCTTTGAACGAAGGATGGGGGGGCCACAACACCTTCGTAGCACTGTGTAGTCCAAGCAGGCCAGATAAAGTAGACAAAATCATTCACTGTCCCTGGCGTTTGAGCTGAGCAAAACGCTGCACCAAGAACCTGTCCCCTTGGGTCCAGTCCAATCGCGACAATGCAATGTGCAATGTGCAGTTCTCGACTAGTGCTGCATTCTCACGACAGTCTGATCGCTTTGATCGCTGAAGATGGCAGACACTAGATAAGACGAGTCGGCGACGACGACGATGACGACGATGCGCACGCCCATCCAGTCCAGGACATCTTCTCTAATCAAAAGGTGAACTGCACACCACCACCCATCATGGCATCATGGTTATCCCGTTGGATGACACCGTTGTTTTTTTTGTTATCCGTTCAATCATTGTCATTTTGTCGAATGTTGTTCGCACGATGGCCACCAGACAGACCCTTCTTCTGCTGCAGGTTTGAGCAGGGAACGTGTAAAGGCAACGGAGGATTTGCATTCTTGCCAATTCCATCCAGTTACCTGCTTCGATCCGGCTCAATGTACTGCGGATGATGATGATGATGATGATTGATGTCCAGAAGGTGCAGCATAGTGTCTAGAGAGTGCAATTCTCTCTCTGCCTCTCTCTCTCTCTGTCTGTGTGTGTGTGCAATGTTTAGTTTTTAATGATAAAACTGGACTCTGGTGGTAGCAATTGCTGTGGAATGGTGTGGAATGGTGTTGCTTACTGGTAAAACCAGTGGTGTGAGTTTTATAAATGGAATTTCACGCGTCAAACGCGTCTGACAGGACAGGTTCAGTGGCCGGCCACGATGTGGTCTCTCCCATGGCACGGATCATCTTTCTTGATTCTTAAATGCTTCCTGCAGCCAGCTGCATCAGACCTTCTGCTTCTTCTGCTGTTCCAATATTCGCAGAAATAAATCGAAAGATTTCCCTTCGATCAGGCAAAGATGAGTTTCAGGAGGAGCGCCTGGAATTCTTCCTGGAAGCTTCTGCCAAATTTGGTCCTGAATTTGGACACTATTGAAACACTACACCTTGTGGTGTGCCATGACCCTGCTGCTGGCATCATTGTGGAGGGGGAGACTGTCCGGGACTAATTAAATTTCAGCCAACCGTACCAATTGTGGTGGTCTGGGCCTGAGCCCAGGGAGAGGTGTTGTTGTTTGTTAAGTTGGTGGGCACACTCCGCCCTGTGCCCGGCAACTGGATCCTGACTACTGGACCTCAGAGGCGCACACACATACGACGCATCACGTCCCTCGAAAATCCCTGATCCTCTGGTGTTACGAAATCCATAATACTGCAGCTCAAAGCTACCACCACCATCATGGACATTGGAATCGCCCTGCCATTTCTGGCACCAGATTTTGGGGGTAGCAAACGCAGCCTGTTTGAGAAGCATGGGAAGCATTATCTTGAGTCGTAAATCTTAACCATAAACCATGCGGGATGCAGTAAGTATTGTGCCACCGCAAAACCGGCCCCGGCGTTCTGTGGCAAAACCTCAACCGGATGTCCGAGGATGGTGTGTGCGAGTACATTCCCTGAACCAGCCAGCAACCAGCAACCAGCCGCCTAGCCGCCAGCCAGCCAGCCAGACGAGCAATTGTTCAACAAGGCACAATGTTAATCACTCATCACAGCTTCTCGCTTGCAAAGTCCTTCCCGGCCTTCGCTTGGCTCACGGCGATCCAGGTGCCCCGCTCAACGCAGGGTTGCTTGGATGGTGTCCATGGGGACACATAAACAAGCGGTAGCTCAAACAAACAGAACGAAACGAAACGAAACCGAAACGAATTTCGTAGCCGCTCGCGCCGGTACTTCCGGAGTTCTTTGGGACCATCTTTATGCTGCTGCTGCTGCTGCTGCACATCGCCAGCGTCATAAAACATAAAGTGTAAAGTTGCCTGACCCCTTCCCCTGACACAAAGCCACATACACACACACACACACACACACACACACACACACACACACACAGACGGTGTTACTCCAGGAGGTGGTGATTATTTGGCCAAAAACAATTTCCTAAATGTGGTTCCCCGGACTTGCAACCGTACGGTGTCGGGGGTCTACCACCTTGGTCCTTGGCTTCCGGTCTGGCACACGAACCTGGCTCCCGGATCTAGCGAACGTCTCTAATCGTCCGCTTGATTCTTTTGACTCCCCCCAGGACGGTGGTAGACGGTGGCGGCGGGACAAGAACAGCAAACAACACTCCACACAACACTCCTCGTGGCCGAGGCTCGAATTCGGTTCGGATTCCTGCGGGAACCGAACTCGAGAAACGTCCGAAGAACGAACCCTCCGTCTGTGGTGTCTGTGGTGTTCTGCGGATCTGCGAACATGGGAATCACATTTTATCTCTGCTGCTGCACCCGTCCATTCCTGAAACATACATCATATAGACACATGTTCGAGTGCACAGCCGCACACACGGCAGCAGCAGCAGCCAGCATGTCGATCAAGCCAGTGGTAGGGAATGAGGAAGCTTCTTCTGCTCCGTCGTCGTCGTCGTACAGCTGTTCCGTGGATCTGCATGATTTGCATCCCGGCTGCACCACGATATGGACCGATGCAATGGCGCTCTATGGCTCATCAGGAACGAAAAAGTGAGCTAAATTTATGACCTCGAGTGGATTGATCAACTGGAACTTCCTCCCAAAGCGGAACCCCTTTGCAGAATGTTCTTAAAATGTAATCTTGAACAGTGCATTGCGTTGCGTCGATTTGTGGATGTTTGTTTGTGTTGTGAAGCCTCCTTTTTGAGGTAGATCAACGTCAACGGGCAAGAGCAGATTGGTCCCTCTCATGCACATGCTCATTTCCACGCCCGTTGTCGATCATCTTCAGTTCGAAATGCGACGAAGCGTCAAGTGCGCTTCATCGTAGCGCAGCTCAAGCTATTCAAGGGGGAAGCAGCGACCTTAGCGAAGCATTGCACAGCACACACACACACACACACACACACACACTTGAGTTGGTCTGCAATATGTCGAGGCACAATCAGCGTGAAATTACACACTTCCAGAATTGCGAATGGGAACGCCACAGGGCCACAGGGTGGAAGGGCAGCTGCTGCGAGCCAAGCGCTTCTTTGGACGGTTGGGTACAGGTTGTATAATCAGCAGAAGCGGCACTAGCAAGATGGCTACCGCGCTTCAGAGCCGATCCCCGGGAGTGCCAATTGTAACCCACTGTTTACTTCACCAACGGTTTGAATCGCCGCAAATGCCCCCAGCCCTCGGGCGTATGGACCACGACCCCACACACCTTCCCCATTCTGGCGCTGGTGTGCTCTGCACTTAATTAAAATTAAACTAATTAAGAGAGCGCTCGGTGTATAATTTTCACACCATAATCATTTTCGGTGGCTACCGGTGGTAATGAAATTAATATTTCATTCTATTTTATTATTAACGCTTACTGGTTGGACGTCGACTGGTTCCGCCACTGGCTCCCCACGTCCCCGATCCGACGGAAGAAAGAAAGATGAGAAGGAACAGCCACGATGGCGGCCTATTGCTTCCCAGCAGCAGCGCACTGGGGAGTGAGTAAACATACGACCACGGGGACGGCAACGGCAAAACTGGACCACTCTGGCGTGCCGCAACAAGATTTACATACTGTTTAGAGTGGCCAGGGCCAGGGTGGGGGGGACCGACTACATGGCGAAACGGTAGCAAACGGCAACCATTGGCCAGGGACAGGGACAGGGACAGGTACAAGAGAGGAAGAGCTAATGTTGAGCCGCGAGCTCGCATGTCCAGATCGGTTAAGAAGAACAATTTATGGTCCTCCTGGTCGGTCGGAGGACCAGGATCGCATTAACTTCCGCCACCGGTCGCCGTGGCCGTGGCCGTGCTCGTCCCACTACTACTACTACTACTCCCTGCTCCCAGCACCCTGCTCCCTGCTCTGGTCACGGCCATCGACGCGCGACACATGAATGTTCCATTGAACTTTCGTGTCCATCCGAAACCGAAGCCCGAAGCGACCCTTTCCTAGGATTTGAAGGGGCGCCGGCATTTGGGAGGTGACTCCACGACAACAACAACAACAACAACAACATGCCGCACGACGAACACGAGAGAATGCTAGAAGCTGCAAGAGCCGGGATAAGAATGCTGCACGATTCGCGAAAGGTGTCCACCGAAGAGATTCCGCGAGAGTCGTGCCTCAAGAACTCGCTGCTGGTGGTGTGTCTCTGGTGCTACACATTGTTTCTCTTGATTTATCTTCTATCCCCTCAATGAGGTGGGGTGGAAGTGAACGGGGAGAGGGCGTGAAAACAGCAGGCGGACGGAAGGGACGTACCGCATTATGAATTATTCATCCTCACGTGACGATATTTCAATACTCTCGGAGGCCCGTGAAGGCAATGTTCTGATTTCGCTCATTTTTCTTGCTCCATGCTGCGATGCAATGCGAAGCGATGATGGAAATACGACATAATAGAGACAGCAAACGCAAACGGCGCCTCGTGCCGTCTGTGTGTGTGTGTGTGTGTGTTGCGTCTAGGCGGAAGTACATGATAAATGTGGGCAAAACAATTGTTCCAACTTTCAACTCAAACCCTACAGCGGGTTTGACAATTCCGTCTGGCGTCTGGAGTGGTGATCATAACCTCACAAAGTGCAACAGTTCCACCCAGAGGCCTTTCGATCATGGAGCTCTTTGGTTTTGTTTTGTTTTTGGCTCTGTCCCAGGAAGTAGGCCACTTGGCCGAAAGAAGAAGAAGAAGAAAAGAGAAAAAAATCACCAACAAATTAGTTACGTGCGAAAAGGGTAATGGGCAAGGATAATAACATCCCGGCAGACCGCCGCCGCCGCCGCCCCGGTTTCGCGAATGCCTTTTTGATGAGATTGCCCTCGGGGGCTAATAAATTGCACTCGGTACGAGAGGTGTGTACGGTGTGCCGCTGCTGCCATTATGTTGACACGGTTGCCCCCTCCTGTTCCCTCCCCCTGGCCACTGGAAATTCGCGAAGATTGCGTCGTCGCGGACAAGGACACAAGAGGCAGACAAGAGAAAGTCTTAATCGCACCGCGAGGACGAGCGCCATCGTCGTAGTCGTCGTCGTCGTCGTCGTCGCTACCGAAATGTGGTGATGATGTGTGTGAGAAAGAGAAAGAGCGAGAGTGTGTGTGTGTAATAATGTGATAAAGAAACGGCTTAATCGAGATGCAGCAGCCGCAGCTCGCGAGTCGCAGGACGGCAACCAATTTTCTTCCGTCTGCCACCCGTGAGGCGCACAGAGAGAGAGAAGAGAAAGAGAGATGAAGGCACCGACCAGTCCAGTCCAGGGCCTACCCCGATGTCAATGATTTATCGCCCGCGACGGACACAGTCTTAAGCCTGCTGGAAGATAGCGGCGCCGACGCCGCGCGCGGTTAGCGGCTGCGGTTAGCCAAAGTTTATCCCTCAAATGCAGTTTATCCCTCAAATTAATTAGATCTTTCCCTTCAGCCACCTCCCTTCACATGGCCTCCCCCTGATCCGTGGTTGGTGGAACGTTGAAAACGCTAAAACACACACACACACACACAATGTTCCAGGCAAAAACGCAAAACCTAATGAGATATGCAATGGTCGGGAAAACAGAGAGAGAGAGAGCATGGCTGGGCGCGGGATGATGCGCTCCTCACCGGGGGTTGTCGCTCGGCTCGTACAATGGGCGGCAAATTGCCACTTTTTCTGTTCTGCTCCTTTTTCCCCCCTTCCGCCTGATGGCCGGTAAGTACAACATGTTCCCGAACCAAACCCCGAAGGGGTGGTGGACGAGTTGGTCATTAGTGGTCCGCCCGTTGCAGGCACCGAGAATGCCCGGCACAACCGACCGGGAGTGCATTTCACTCTTTGGTCCACGTGCAACGCGGCGGTTTCTGGCGCGTCGCGTAAATCCGGACGCAAAATGTATGCGCACCTCGGTGACGCAGTAGGCTGTGACGGGATGGTGGATGCTGCTCGAGCCCGACACCGACCGAGCCTACTGATGATATTGTCAACCGCTGCTGTCAATTCCGGGTACCGGGAGGGTGGTGTTTGGAGGCATTGGCATTGGGAAATCCGGTCGGAAAATTATGTCTATTTTGTCGTCGATTGTCGTCAGCGTTAGAGGCAGCAGCAGCCAGTCCGTTGTATGGCTTCGGGCCAATAACGCAAACGTTCGCGCGATACAGCGAACTTCCATTTCGAATGACACAGCTTCCTGTGTGGCCACTCACACACACTCACACACACACACACGGGCGCACATGTGGCCGCAGGCAAACGGTGCAAAAACGCGGCGTCGAACGAGTCGAGATGGGATTCGTCTCCTGTTGGCGTCACGCAATTAACGTCCCAAAACCTGAAACCCAAACCCACTCCGTTGTCGTTGTCCCCGTGAAAGTGGCGCGAGTTTTGGTTTTTGGGAGTGCATTCCGTTTTTTGCTGTTGCTAATTTCCTTCCAGCCACTTCACTTCGGGGCTTTTCCAGCTGGGGCTTTGCATCGTGGTGTTCCGAAAAGGGTTTCCAGTTACAATTGGCCTTAAACCAATTGAACTATTGACACGAATGTAAACACTCCGTGTGTTCTTCGTGCATTTACAAAAATGGATACAAAAAGAGGAATACAATGTTCCACCGGAGGCGGAATTCGGTTGTATTCCACTTGTCAAATAATATGCATCGGATTTGTGTTGGATGCATCACGAAAGAGAGAGCAAGGATCAGACTCCAGGAAATGGATGCAATGAGTGTCCAAAACAGGACTTCAAGTAGAATGAATGCTCCCTGCACTGCATTGACCACTGGAAAGGTCCGATTTCGACCTCGACTTCGTCAATGAAAACCTCCTATTCTCCGCAATCCTTGATAAGGCTGTGCCATGGAACCGAAAGGATCGGAAAAGTGCGAAAAGTCGCGTGGCATTCCGAACGCAATCGAACAATCGGAATATGGAGTACGGGAAAGGGAAATGGACAGAACAAAAAAAACCTCCAAAAAAAAATAAGACTAGTAAACACGTGGACAACACGCGAATATGGGAAACGGAAAAAGGAAGGAAAAAACAACCCCCCCAGGGAAACCCCAGGAAGAAGCGCGTTTGAGTAAAGTAAATTTACATATTCGACGAGCGACCCACGAGAACAGTACGCGGGGACTTGTCGACGTATTTCAAATCGTTGTTTCCATCGTTGTGTTTGGCACTTTGTTTCCGCACGCGCGGCACTCGTGATCGACAGAACCGGAACCCGGTGGTGGCCGGCCCCGGGGGGGGGGGGGGGGGGTGGTTGGGGCCTTTTGAGTTCTCTCGGACAGTCGAGTTCCCTCGAACCCGTTTGATGATTTTGATTTGGCCAATTTTGTATCGGTTCCTGTCCCTCCCTTTACTACACGATCCTGGCCTCGATCGATGTTCGCGATGGACTGTCACACACACACACAGGCAGACACACAATTTGTGCAA
>NC_064874.1:31941902-31959402 GCF_943734745.1 Anopheles darlingi | reverse complement strand
ACCAACGCATCGACACCATCGCGACTGACGAGCACGGAGGTGAGAACGTAGTATCGCTCTTCGGGCGTATAGTTCACCTGCAGCTCACCACCGATGGCCGTCAGCAGGAGGGCATCCAGCTCGTCCGGATCGTTCGCACAACCGAGCGCATCGATCAGCAGCGACCGTTCGGCACGATTAGCGGACGCCTGCAACTTACCGTACAGATACTGAAATGCGTCCGAACCCGGTGCGCTCCGTAGCCCGTAGCAGTACACGACGGAGGAAACATCCGGATGCACCGGCTCGACACCGGTCAGCTCACGTTCGAGTGCCTCCCGGGTATCGGCCAGACAACTTTCTATTTCCATCCTACAGGCCCAGCTGGAGATGAGTTGCTGCAGGAACTTGTCGAGCAGTGACGCGTCACCGGACGGTGGCACACCGGTGACATCGAGTCCGACGAACACGTCACCGATCAGTGTATCGACCCACAGCTGATACAGACCATAGTCCGGTGTACCACGGAGTCGCTGGGCGAGATAGGACAGTGCCGTGTTGACCGATTCCCACGGTGGATATTCTCGTTCGTCGCGCACGTACGAGAGCAGCTCGAGTGCAACCTCCATGTCGAGGCGGTTCGCGCGTGCCAACTGGAACGCATCATCGACCAACTGGGAACGGCTGGCCATCGGGATGGTCGTATGATCATCGAGCAGCGCACCGCTCAGCATCTGCCAATTGCGGGCATCATAGTTTACGCGATAGTACCCGGTCTGGTTGACGTTGGCCAGCAGCCAGTGATCGTCCGGAATGGCGGAAGGTATACGAACGGCACGCACCGTCAACCATTGCCAGTCGGCCAACGGATCGACGCTCCACGGTGCATTCTCCTCCAACAACGTGTACGGTATCATCCAAACGCTCGTATCATCATTCACTATCTTGTTGTTGTAGAAACGGTCCTGCGACAGGATAAGCTCTCCGGTGTACGTACGACGTACCTCGAGCACCGGATAACCGGCCTGATCAGCCCAGCTACTGACGAACGCTTCCATTTCGATGCCATCGGGCAGGAACGACGCATTACCGGTTACCGTTTCCATCGCTGTGATCAGCGCCGCCGGATTAACCGAACCGAACTCACTGCGCTCGATGTGCTCCCGGACGATCTGCCTCCAAGTATCGATCCCAATCACCTGACGGAACATTCGCAGTACGGAGCCAGCCTTCGAGTAGGCCACATTGTCGAAGATACTGATGATGGCATCGAACGTAGCACCACGACTGAACGTCATGGGACGGGTATTCTCCGACGAATCGGACCGCAGCACCGGCTGCACGATGTCCACGTTAAACAGATCGCGATACCGGCGCTCCGGATAGGCCAGATCGGCCGCCATATACTCGTACAGCGTGGCGAAACCCTCGTTCAACCACAGATAGCTCCACCATTCGTTCGTGACGACATTCCCGAACCACTGGTGTGCGTACTCGTGGGCAATGATGGTCGTGATGAACGTTTCCGTCAGATAAGTGCTAACGCCCGGCTGATACAGTAGATACTCCTCCCTGATAAAAAAAAACCCCATTAGGTGGGATTAACGCGACGCAATCGACGACCAGTCGAGAGCCTTACCTGTAATTGCAGAGACCCCAGTTTTCCATGGCACCGGCATCGAAATCGGGCAAGGCCACCTGATCGATCTTGGGCATGTAGTCGGAGTACGGAATGCCCGTGTACTCATCGAGTGCGGCTAGGATGCGTAGGCCAGCCTCCAGCGCGTATTGCGTCTGGTTGATGGAGGTCGGACGTGCGTAAACCCGCTGTTGGCCTTCCTCGATGTACGGGAAATCGGACACCATGAACGCCAACAGATAGACCGACATCCGCGGGGTCGTTTCGAAGTAATCCACCACATAACCATCCTCATCCCTGCAAAACGCACAATCGAACGCACACAATGTACAATGGACAATGTGACTATCACACATTCGGTTCTTACCCTGCACTGACGTAGGATGGCATATTGGAGGTCGCCTTGTAGCTGGGATGATGTTTGATTACCACCGAGAATGACGCCTTCATTGCCGGTTCATCGAAACAGGGAAAGGCGGACCGTGCGCTTATCGCCTGGAATTGGGTGGCCGCCAGATACTTCCGAGTACCGGTCGTCGTATTCAGGTACGAGCTGAGATAGAACCCATCGGCATCGGTACGCAGCTCGCCCTGGAACGCGATCCGCAAGACGTGCTCGTTGCCGGGCATCAGCGTGTCCCGCGTGGCGAAGATAATGAACTCACGCTCGGTATCTACGGTATACAGGAGCGTTTCGTTGTAACTGTCACCGTCGATCGTTTTCACCAGCTCGTTCCAGGTGATGGTTAGACCACGACTGTGCACGTAGATCGTTCTGGTGGGTTGGCGGATGTCTATATCGATGTCCACCTGGCCACTGAACGAACGATTTCCGGTGTGGACTTGCGACTCAATGTACAGATTGTAGTGCGTCGGTACGATGTACGTCGGCAGACGATAACGTTGCTCCTCGGGTGGGCTAACGCGCTTTGTCGGTTGATCCACCAACGACGGTTTTCTCAGTTCTCTCCATCGTCCTCGTAACGGATGGTGATCCGGTGTAGCGGAGGATGAAGAAATTAGGGAAAGTATCAGCAAAGGTAAAACCGCTGCAAGTAACATGACTGATTGTCTTCAACACAAGCTACACACTGAGGGTTACAGTAACTCCCCAAAAAAAAAAAAGGCTGGCCACAACGCTTTTAAGATAAGCCCGGGGCTTTCCCAACCCTCGTAAAGATAACTAATCGCCAAGGCGCATAACAGACGCTCATCGTTTCCGATAAACGGCGATAATCTATGGACAATTTGGGATTGGACTGCTTTAACCCCCAATCGTATTGCCCAAGATTGTACAGCAGTATAAGCTACTCGAGCAAAGCTGTACGATGCAAGTCATCCAGACATTTCATCACATCGCAGTTGGCGATCAGAGCAAATCAAATCTCGAAATCGCCGTACAATCGGCTCTCAGTCTCTCTGAATCTGACAGGGCCTGTCTAGCCTGTAATGGATTAGGTTAGGAGTCTCAGAACTGTGGCATAATAAATACGGGCGGCCGTATACGGACCGTAATCGGGAAAACTCATTAAAGCATTACCTGTAGGAGGGATTTTAAAATGGCGAACAGCTTACGACGGTGTGCCATATAGTTGGAGCTGGTGTTGTCCGCTATACAGACGCGTACGTACGTACATAAGCTGGGTATGCCCCGCAGGAAGGCGGTTCCCAGTGACTGCATCGCGCGCGCTCCGTACTCTCGAGAGTGAGGGAAGTGTAATTAATAAGCCAGCGCTTCATTTTATATCTAAAGCTCCACCGAGTCTCACGTACTCAGACCCGGCCCCTCGAGTGTACTCCCCCGGGGAGAAGAAGACAAACTCTAGCATATCGCTAGCGTGACGGCGACCGCTCCGTGATGGTGGGATCGTGGCACCATCCGTCTGCAGCCCTGCGGAGTGGGACGTGAGCTAAATTATATGTTTAATAGTGGGTGAGATGGCGTACGCCAGCGCCTGTAATGGATGGAATGGAGCCGGGCTAAAGACAAGGCACGCTCTCCGCGTTCGTACGTCGTCTTCTATGTGAACCGGAGCGCCGTTGCACCCCCCAAAAATGTTCGTTAGTGTTTGCGCTATGTAAAGTGAATGTAACGCTGGGCCTTAACATCGTTTAGGCCAATCCCCTTTTTTTCCCTACTCCATCGTTGTGACCAACCGTAGAGAATATACTTACATTATACGTGGCACCACCAAATCCGATTTTCAGACACATTTGACTGCACGAGTTAAGCTCTGCCTCACGTCATTCGTAGCAGGGCGAACCTCCTATAAACTAGATGGCCAGGGCGAACCTCCTATAAACTAGATGGCCTTTGGCCCCCTAGAGCAAAGTGTCCATTGCTGCTCTCGATCTGCGGCTGCAATAGGGAATTAATACATTCTCCGTTAAGATGGCAAATGGTGCCAATAAATGTACCTATCTGATCTCATCTCCTCTACCTCTACTTCGCTCTTTGATTGACATTTATGGGATGGATGCAGGTGAACCGCGCGCTGCATACTTAAACTTACGTACTTAAACAATAAACCTTGACGGTAAAATATTACTAATACTTTGTGGAACAGCAGTTTGTTGCGTGGTACCATCTATGGATCCACTTCTCTAACAACAACAAGGACTAATCCAGGCGGAAACGAAGGTCACAATCGGCCATAAAATATGGGACTCAACAGCAATAACAACAGCAACGACAACAGCAATGACAACAGCGCTTCGACCAGCGGCTATAAAATCTAGTTCTGTTCGATTACTTTAACGATCACGGAATGAAGTGGACACCCCGCTTTTCGCGGGACAGGCGCGACCAAACTCTCTATCTCTCTGACTCATGCCGACGTTGCCTGACTGGCTGACTGGCTGGCTGACCGTACTGATGGCTTTGGACCCTGCACTGATGGTCGTTAAATTTGGTCGTAAAAATTTTATTCGCGCATTGGCGGATGTGCATACGATGCAAAGGTGCATCAGCCGCAGCGCAATGCAACGTTGGGTGCGTTTTATGAGGACAAATGATTGGTCTGAATGAATCCCTTTAGCGTAGCGACGTGCCGATTTGAAGGAGCGTGTGATCATTAACGTTTGACTAAAGTGTCGCCACAAACGGGCCGCACCGTGGAGCGGCTTCGGTCGAGGAAGAAACAACAAAACAAGAACCAGACCTCAGCAGGCCTGCCTCGATGCAAGCGATTGCGAAACTATAGATTGTATCGGACCGCGGAGGCCACATTTGGGTCCTTTTTCGTTCCGTTCTTCGTTAAGAGAATGATTAGTGCTCCGATAATGAGGCTACTGGTGCGATGCCCAAGTGCCCTGGCTGGGCCCTCCCAAGCATCCGAAGAAGATCGGTTGCACTTTATTTCTGCGTTTTGTTATTTTTTTTTTATGTTCCCTTCCCCTCTCGCCACCACTTGATGGGGCGCTGTTGCTACTGTTGCTGCATCGTAGCAAGCAACGCAACCAGCAGATGGCTATTAAAAATCAATTTTCTGCCCAAGCTGGCTTCTTTATCACTGGTGCACATAACTGGTTCATTCTTATCTGGTGATTAAACAGAGCAAAACCGCACACACACACACACACGCCGACAGGAAAACAAAAAATAAAACGTAGCAATAAAAAACACCGACTTCAATGTCGTGGCATGGTGGTTTTGTGTTTTGAGTTCTTGTGTGTGTTTTTTCGCGTTTTATGTTTTATGCGTTGACGATGCATGTGCAAGTGCAGAAGGGAGCAGATAGCAGAAGTAGCAGCAGAAACAAATGCATAATGAGAACGGACCAGCGTACACCGGACCAGGAGTCCCCCGTGGTAGACGACACCCCAGGATGTTGCGGGTAAAATCTCGGGAAAATGACGTTAAATTACGCACCGCACTACCACACCCCCCGTCCCCCCATCCCTACGATACGAGAATCATTAGTCGTTAATCGGAAATTCGCGTGGTGACGCGATAATTTGCAGTTTATTTGTGATTGCAGTTGTTGACCTTTATGCGAACAATCTATTGGAGGGTTCGGGATGCCATCCCAGTCGGCATTGCCACGGTCCCGGGTCCGGTTCATCCGGGAATATGTTATTATGCGGGGCTCGATGTGTTACTTTGTTGTAACACAAGGTCATTATGATATGATAATGAACTCTGGAGAGGATATTAATGCAAAGAATGTCTTATGTCCTGTTTTGACTAGTGTTTGATAAATGCATCTTGTTGTTTAAAGTAACGTTTTATCTCGCCAATCCAACAAACTATTATTCTAAAATAAGGTTGGATAAAAAAAAGAACAATAAATGGGTCCAATGAATGGTGCGCTACTTTACCCTCCGGTAGTTTCACAAACAACGGTTTTCCTCCTCTAGGGTTAAGACATACGTGCGCGAAAAGTATGTACGAAACTAGCGTTTTACGATCCGCAAGAAATTCGATTCTTCGCCGGTTCGCATCATCACGGCAACGGCCAAATCGTGACCCGTGCCCGTGGCGGCACTGCTCTCGTCGTCGAGAATACGAG
The DNA here is from genome assembly GCF_943734745.1 of Anopheles darlingi. Lineage (NCBI taxonomy): Eukaryota > Metazoa > Arthropoda > Insecta > Diptera > Culicidae > Anopheles > Anopheles darlingi. The sequence goes on along the minus strand of NC_064874.1, from coordinate 31,953,273 downwards.
TGAATCATCCCGTTCGGCGTACGGAACCGAAGGTTTTCGGGACACCATCGGCACCAGCAAGACGAGAGAAGAGAGCCGTGAAAACCATAAAAAACATACTTCTTTTTACGAGCTCAAAAACTTTTGGCTATCCTCGCGGTGCGGTCGCTCTGACTACTGCTGCTGCTACTACGTGCGATGACGACTCACTTGCTGCACTCCTCTGCTCGCAACACTAACCTGCCTGGAGGAGCTCTCGTGTGGACTCTTCTGTTTTTCCTTCGGTTCTTTTTTTCTTTTTTGATTTATTTGTTCAGTTTTGATGGAAACTAATAAGTTCTGCTTAGCTTCCGAATGCTCATTCTCCTCCTGCTCCTTCCTTCTCATAATCATCATCGTCGTCGCCGACATCCACAACTCCCGATTGGAGTCGAAGACCAAAACGGAAGCTTCCTTGATGGTTGGCCCTGGAAGTCAAACAATTCGCTCAATCAGCAGCAGTGGCAGCGGCACGTAGCGTATTTGCGCAGACGGGGTGGTATGGATGGTTTGATGAGTTTTAAATTTTGGCTGATTTGTTAAATTTTTTACGACGTTGTTTATGCAACTGACGTATGGAAGGCGGCACAGCGGGCATGCTCAGCATGACTCCACTACCACCAACAGCAGCAGCAGCACGATGGAATGATGCGCCAGTGCTGCACACGTTTAACGTGCTGCCAACGTTTCTCTCACTCTTTCTGCATTCGGGAAGTTTGGCGCCAACTGACGTATCATTCGGAAGGTTACTGCAGCAGCAGCAGCAGCAGCAGTAGGGATGCTTGCTTGTCTGCTGCAGGAAGTGCCGGTAGAGATAAAGATGTTGGAATGCGTCATAAATCGAAGTCGCTTGGAGGGCGAAATGAATTGGAAACTATTTGTTTCCCGAAGCGAGCCATCATCGTCGTTGTGTCACGGACAACAAAGCGCCGCCAGCAGTCGTAAGGGAAGGCTCTGAGGCGAGGCGAGGCGAGTAGTTTAATGGTCGTGGGGCGATGCAGTATCACGAAGTCAGTCAAATTATGCGGAAGAGTTGAGTTCCGCTCGTTCGTTGTTGGTGACGAGTTGTCACGAGAAGCGCCCGGAGAGTGATTGTGAAACTGTTATTCCCCGGGTTCAGAGTGTTACAATGTTTGGTAACCATCGCTCTTGCTCTTTTGTCAACACCGAGAAGTCAATTAAAATGGCTCGTTGTAGTAACTTATAACAGCGCCTCAAATATCTTTTAAGCCGATCCGTTTTGTGGCTTCTGATGTTAGTTGTTCTGCAATTGCCTTCAATTTCTTGTCCTCATAAATTTCCTCTCTAAATTGGTGGCGCCCTTGAGGGTACCCTCAAAGTAGCTTCCCCAATCTTTGGCCGATCGGTCACGGCACGCAAGCAAAGGTTCATCCATAAAGCCGGGAAGGTGGTCCTTCAATTGCGTTTCGCTTATTGATGTTTTATATTTTTGCAAACCCATCATAAAACCCGCTCTAATGGTCGGCTAACGAGTTACAGTTACGAGGAGGTACATGCCGGTTAGGGCCACTGGGAATGCTTCGACTTATGCGCTGGGCACGGGGGGGGACTTAGTTTCCTTCCCATTTTTTTTGCCGTTCCGTGCGCGCAGCCTTCGTCTCCGGACCTCCGTCTAGCTCACACACATACACACACACGTTGGCGCAAATGAGCCACGGCCACCACCGTGAGTGCATTTCAATTCCAAAAAGCCGTCCAGCGGTGTCGTAAAACGCCAATGAATGGTTTTGTTCCGCGAGCAGGCCGCCTGGCCTGGTCTGGTCTCGTCTGGTATGGTCTGGGCGGGAAAGAAGAAGGGCCCGGGCATGTGGAACGTCCCGCGCCGCTACGCATAAGCAGCAGCAACTCCGAGACCGGTGGATGCGATCGAAAATCCACTCGTTAAGCGCGAAACCACGCCGCGAACCCCCGGCATAACAGCTCCCGTCGTCCCTCGTTGCCGCACACACACACACACACAGCGTTGGAATGGAACCCGCCAGTCGTGGCCACGGCCATCGCTAGGATCGTAAATTATAATATGATTTTTATTGCATTTTAGCCGTAGCATAAGCCCGACCGAGCCGCCCTGAGACGTTCGTAATTTGTTATAATGTTATAGCTTTCGCATACTCGCTCGCTAGTGCTAGTAGTGGTGTGTGTGTGTGCGCTGATGTGTAAGTAGATTGTATTGTGCTGTTGCTGCTGTTGTTGGTGAAGTGGCGACTGAAGATCGCTGAAGAGAAGGGGTTTTGCGAACCGGACGCGCACACCAGATGCATGTCCATGTCCTGGGCGGGTTCCAGGTTTCTTTTCGTTGGAAATTTAATTTTTCATTTCATTTTTCCACTTTTATTACGGCCGGTAGAGGCTCGGAGAGCGCAACGAGTGACCGAGACCGAGACACACATCCAATTCCTCATATTTGTTCGGCGCAAATTAACGTTTGGAAGAAGACGATGCGATCGATGCGACAGTACGACGGCCCGAAAGCAGAAGAAGCCACGTACACAATGTTGCAGTTTTGTAGTTTTATGATCCAATTAGCGAAACAGAACTCTGCGCCGACTGTGTGGTGTGCGTCTGGAAAATATGCACGCGGTGCATGTATGCTTCTCCGAATTGGAGGTTTTGCCGACGAAAGTCGCCAGAGAGCGAGAGTCCGGGCACCACCACCACCACCTGAAACGGTGCAAAACAATGGATGAGACTCACCTCTAAAGGTTCAAGGATACGACAAGGGGCCTTATCCGTGGCACTACGCCGCTGCAAGCTGCTGCAACCAAGAACTATAAACCAATCCGTAAACAATTTCATTAATTCCGGTTTTGGATTTTTATGATCTCCAGCGGCCAGCCCCGGTGAAGGAGCATCTTTTTGAAAAAGGTTGAAAAAACCGCCGAACGAAGAATGCCCCCCTCTTGGCTTGGCTTGGCTGTGGCAATTGAGATTGCGGTCGTTGCGGGATTATCATCGTTCGGGAAGGAAGGAAGGAAGCGGTTTTTACGACCCGAGACAACCCAAAAAGTGTGAACGGAGTTGTGGTATTTATGGCACCACTTGCGATGCTCGTATGCTCTGATCATGACGTTGTGGTGTTTGGGACTTTATTTCGCGATTCGCGATGCTCGTACATCTGGTCATTTCCTGTATCCTGAGAACCTTGGTTAGGTCCTGTCTATATGTTAACATTATTGTTAACAGAGTGTACCATTTGCTAACCTTTTATCGAACTAGGTGTTTCGTTTAGAAGCAAAAGGAACAGCAAAAGAAGCTGCTGAGAATGAGTTGAGCTTCAATCAACATTTGAACGCCTCCTACGATTTTCAATTATTGCTCCAACTGTCATTCTACTGCCTGCCATTGCGAAGAAAGCGAAGAAAGCATTTTGCAGGATCGAAGGCAACGCAGATTCCATTCCTCTGCGGTCGCAATGGAGGCGCCCGGAAAACAAAAGGAGAACAAAAGACTCCAACAACTCCCACAGAGAAATCATGTTTCGGTCGCAGAAACACGAAGGGCCTGCTACTCCGAGGAAAAAGGCCGCCGATCATCCGAACACGGGGCCCCACAGCTATGTGCACGCGGTCCGTGTATCGCTCGCGTATGCTGGGTTGTACATAAAAAGACATAAATCATGCTGTGGCGGCAAAGAAGGCCACGAAGGCGGATAGAAAGAGCCAACTCGAGAAGCAGCAGCAACATGAGTACATGGCGCGGTGAGCGAGCGCACGAAGCGCCGTCAGGCGGCAACATAATCGAAACATTGGCAGCAGCAGCATAGTTCGTCGGCGCCCTCCCTCCTCTCGACTGATGTCGACGTCACCGTGCGAGCAAAAGCGAGGGGAAGGAACGACGACATAAGGCCACCACCGGCCGTACCGTACATAAGACATAAGAGAGGCGGAGTCAGCCCCACGATTGGTTGCGCAGCTGGCCTGGTCGGACCGGGGATCCGGGCACCACCATTTTCGGCTCGCTCTAACACCCGGATGATGCGCACTCAGCGCACCGCTTTCGAGGTTTTGTCTCTTTTGCGCGACAGTGCGCACTCGTGTGCGAGTCTGTGTCAGTGGGTGGAATGGGGTGGAATGGAGTGGGTGAAGTGGGTGAAGTGGGTGGTTTCGACCGACAGCGGACCCGACAGAACACGTGCTGTCGGATGTCGGAGTCGGAGTAGTCCGCTAAATTCGCTGGAAAACGGCGACAACGACGATGATGATGACGATGTTCCTCGGCGTTGTTATATGTTGTTCGCGGGTTTATGTTGATCTTCGTCGCACTTCCTTCCGGTCGAATCAGGAGCGACAGAGTCGGTGAAGTGGTTGTCCTTTGCTGTAGCCTCTCGCTGCATCATCCTATCCGTATCCTTTTGGCCGCAGCAGGATCGTTACATCTTCGTCACGTCCTGGAACGGTCGGAGACGAACAATCTCTCCACTAATCTCCATGTCCGTGCAGACCGTTGTCTTCTATCACGATGACGACGACGACGACGACGACGACGACGACGACGAGTCTGAAGGATCTAGGATGACCAGCCTTTCTCTCACTATCTCTCTCTCTCTCTTTCTCGCGCACTCGTACCTTCTTCCGGTCTCGAACATGAATTTTCGTGTTTTCCACGAACGGTCAGAGCCACTCGGTCTTACCGGTTTCCGGGGAAGGCGGAGGCCACTACTGTGTTCATTCTTTTCTTTTTCCCGCTTTATGCCACCGTCAAGTTGACATCCGCAAGGAGACTACAACGCACGGTAACACGAGGAAATTGAATTGTTTCGCGGCTCGCGGTGAAGCGTCCATCGCCATCGTCTCATGCCGGCCAGCGCGGTGAGGTTGTTATGTTAGGACGAAGAAGAATCATTCGAGCAACGGTAATAACCGTGGTGAGCTGGTGTCCGCAGAAAGGAAGCGTGTATTTCTACGCGGAGCTTTCATCGTCCGGTTGTAGCTCGGAAAATGGATTTGCTTCGTGGTAGATGATTCTAGGGGGAAGCAGCGCAGCAAAAAAACGGAACAGAAACACCCGTCGCTTATGCTGCACAGCCAAAGAACGGCGAATGTCCGAGGTTCCGGACCATAAACGAAACACGATTTACGTCTGAAACTCTACCAAAGTACCACCGTTCAAAAGAGTAGCCAGCAGTGGTAGGATTTAAGCATCGTGCTTGTATCGTGCATTGTCACTGGTCAATTTCGGGACGATTAAGTGTGCCTTTATCGTGTTAGGCACTTATGTTTGATCAGCACTAACAATGGGTCGGCCATTGTCCTAACCGGAATAGGAACCCGTTGTGAGACACATCGAACATGTCGCGTTAGTGGTAAAAGCTCAAGGATTACATTTTTGGAAGTAATGATAATTATTTGAACAGATTTTGAAGTACAAAAAAAGTTGGTTTTTTACTGCACCGATATGGTTGCAATGACGATCAAATGATAACCGTTTAAAAGAACGTTTGCATGTATGTATGTATTCGGAGCGATCATAGGTAAGGGATGCTATTATTTTTACGCTATTTTATATTTATAGTAACATCGATAGTTTGTCAGTTAATTTTGAAACAAACTTGAATCAGCTTGCGACAAAATCTCTTTTTTAAATGTATTTTGTTACGTATCTTGTTGTATATCATTGTTGCATCTTAGTTCACTTTGGGTTGCTCTGCTCGAGTATATATAAAGCAGAGCAACCAGGTGAAAAGTTTAGTTGTGCTGTGAGAATGAATATCAAACATCCTGAATCCAACGTTGAACATTCGGTCGAAGTGTATCAAATCGTTCGCGACCTGCGTTTTCCAAGCAAACCAGAAGAGAAAACGTTTAGTGAATTCTGTGGTGTTTTGTGGCGACGTTTTATGCCGTGTGTGATTGTTTTTCGGGAATGCTCGATTTTTTTTAAGCGCGTCAAGGCGACACCGAAACTATCGTTGAATACACCGAAACTCCGAGGCGACACCGAAACTCGTTTGAAGAAACTGTAGAGCATTTGGAAGGCATTTGAATGAAATGATTAAGAACATGCTCGTATTGGGATTATGCCGATGTTCGATTTTTTATCGTATTTGTGTAGAAGAAATCACAGCAACCTTTGACCAATCGATGAAATTAGTTTTATTGAATCTGTGACTCGTTCGTTAGTTGAACAAAAACAATTGGAGATTGAAAGTTGTTGGGACATCATTATAAGTCGTATAATCGAATATTTGAAATATGGTTGACCTCATAACACTCCAGAGCAACCCAAAGTGAGCTAAGATGAAATAATGATATACAACTTCTAGATACCAAGAAGTGGTTTTATAATGATGATAACAGTTTAGTTTCAAATCGATTCATCATTTTAAAAAACCAAAAAAAACAGGCAGTTTCATCTCCGTTGCGCCTCTGTTGCAAAGTTGGGTCAGTTATAAATTCAAATGCGGACAGTGATACTCCGGAAGCCCAATTAAAACGATACTTTATCGTTTAGAGGTTATCCCGATCAATTTGTCAGCCCCGTGGGTATGGGGAATACAAACATCAATTCCCATTCGCGAAACATCAATTCCCGTTCTCCAAGATTGATTCGCGGCAGTTGCGTCAATGGAAGGGGGGGGGGGTCCGGCCGCTCTTTGCCCCCTTTGACTTGATCGCCTCGCAATCAATCGTTTGCAATCTCCAACCACATGGACTTGCTACCCTTCTACCCTTCCCCCTTTCCCTTTTTCCTCCATGCTCCACGGAGCGATACAAGATTACGGCTTATGTTGTGACTTCGAAGAGCGAAACAATAATTGAATCCGGCGTTGCTCGTGCTCGTGATAAATGGGGCACGGGCCCTGGCCGCCTTTAACCGGTGAGTAACTGCAGTGTTCGACCACTGTGGCCACTCGAACCTGCTGGCTAGTTGCAAGGGGGGACAGCCTCGTATTACGCGTCCAAAACCCAAATCCATACCGGCAAATGCGCAAATGCCACGTGCATCGCCGGACCAGTCGACGCCGGCTTTAATCTGCGATTATACCAATGGTGACAGCTTCAAGAGAAACCTGGCCGATTATTTAAATTAGCAGCGAGCGTGCCACTGCTTCTTGGGTGTTGAAACCAGTCCCCCAGCAGGGCGTGTGCTGCTGCTGCTGCTGCTGCTGCCGGCCACGAGTTGCTGCGGTAAAAACAAGCAGCACACATCTTAAATCGTGTCTTTATGGGAAATGATAGCCAGTGAGAGGATGGGGTGAGAGGGAACACGGGCGCAAAGGTAAACCAATCGAACCGTGCGCGAAATGGCCAGAATTCGAACGAAAAGGCGAACGAAGCCAGATGCCGCGCGACCCGGACCGACCGAGTCCGGAGACCGGATTCTCGAGGTGTCGAATCGCAATCGAAAGCAATCAACATCAATTAGCAGGTTTATTTCTGCGAGTCCGCAGGAGCAGAACCACCGCAGCATTTCTTCTTCCGCATCCGCTTGTATTGGCGGCGAGTAGTGTGTGTGTGTGTGTGTGTGCGCGCGCGTTTTTTGCATTCACTCATAGCGGTCAAGTATGATTTATCGTTGGCAATCACTCTCATCAACAGTGGATCGTAAAAGTCAAAATGCGTGGCAATCGCGGTTGAAGAGGAGGAGGACTGCGCACGGACAACAGAAGGAGGTGGTTAAGGAGGGTGTGGTATAAACGCTTTTCAAACACTTGCACAAGGTCTGGTCTGGTCTGGTCCGGGTGGGGTTGATGCAGTAGTACAAGAGCAGAGAACAGAGAGTGTGTCGTGTGTAGCACCGCGATAGGAGGACGAGGTGTGGACAGGGTTACGCGCGAAGGTCGCGATCGGCCTTCCCTAACCTTGGTTGGCACCAGCGTGGCCGCGGCGTTCGTTAGGAGAGGGCATGTCGTCGTCGTGGTCGCGGTTGACGGTTGAATGGAAACGGATTGCCATTCGTGCGAGGGAAGTATGTATCTCTCTAACTTACGGTTTGTTTAGTCTGGATGCATAAAATATTGGCCTCAATTATTCAATTTATAAGCACTCCTATGAACCAACCGACACTAGTAGTGTGTGCCTTCTGTGTACACAGCTGCACACACATTCGCAAAACCGTATGCTTCGTCTCTTGCAATGGAATGCGCAATCCACTGGTGCAACTTTACAAACGATTTGTTCAAATAAACGCACCGCGCACCGCCCATCGTTCCATCATTACCGATTTGAACGATTCTCACCGGCTGTGCCGTCGTCGATGTGCCATTCATGGTCCGCACCATATCGGAACCACCCCTTCGTTAGATGATCAATGTATTGTTGATGGAATAAAGTGCTGCCCATCAGAAAAGGACACAAAACCTGTGTTCAATTTTAACGCTCACTTTCCGCATTTTTTTTTCACTGTGCTTAACGGTTAACGGTTAAGGCCAAGAGCAATTAGGATTATCCAGCATAATTAGCGGCGCGGTTCGAGGTCCGGGTGCACGGCCAGGTGCGCGATTCTATCTGCTCATTCCGCGGTCGTTGCATTCAGAACGCCAAACGCAAACGCCAACAAAGATTAGCTTCTGCGATAGCAATCGCACCAAAGAGAAAGCCTTAGAGCCTCGTACGTAACTGTGCAACACGCGGGTGAAACAATGGATACGGTCGTAACCCTTCGTTTCTTGACGAATTGCGGAATTGCAGAAACGAGAGAAAATCGAGTTTGAAGAAATGAGTAGCAAAACAAAAACGGGCGCCCTTTTCGGGGTGGTAGAGACGGTAGAGTGAATGTTGAAACAATAATAAAAACCAAAATTAATGACTAACCCTTTCCATTCCACGGTCCAATCGCCGGAGTGCTTCATTAGTGGAAAATGGTGAAGTAACGATCGAAGAAACGCATCCTACATAGCAGTACGAGTAGGTAGAAGACCTCATTTCGTACGTTTGCAGATCCGTTTGCGCTGCGTACGTCGACGACGGTTCGACATTTTGCCAAAGTGGAACATACACAAGGTGGTTGTTGTTGGTACTACCGGTGGTGGTGGTGGTGGTGGTTGTTGGCTTAATCTCTAGGATCGTTTTGTCATAATCAGCGGAGAACGGAGCGAAGAGTTTTGATTTATTCGAGGCAGACGGAAGGAAGGCTCTATCAATCCGAGGGTGTGTGTGTTTTTTTTTAGAAAGGTTGTCTGTGGCGTTCGCCTAGAGCTGCAGCTCTCCGTCTGCGTCTATTTGTGTGTGTGTGTGTGTGTGTGTGTGGGCAACGGCGCGCCAGGCCCGCTGCCAGAAATAGAAACGATCGACAATGATCTATTGCAACTCGTGGCGCTGCATTCAGTGCAATCCGCGAAATCACCCGGGAGGTCCCGTACGGGGGGGTGGGAAGGTGGGCATCCTCAAGGGGTCGAGGGAAGATGCAATCCCGCGATGCAGCGCCGTTCCATCTCCGGATTGACACTTTGACAGCTCTGATGCAATACCATCGCCCGAGAGTAGTCTCCCAAGGAAAAGGTTGCTTTGATGGCGATGGAGAACGGGTTCACTGGGAGCAGCAACTTTCTGGTTCGGAAGAAGAAGCTTATTTCCACCAATCAATCCAACTCCGTCGTAGCGTACAGCACGCCAACGTTACACGCGTTGCAAACTGGCTGACGAAAGCAAGCGGTAAAGGTAGTAGTAGGAGTGGAGGCACGAAGACGAAGGTGCAGAGGGGTGTACCAGGGTGTACTCGGGCGAGCGCGCGCGCGCCTGCGCGAGATTGCAGCTAAATTAAGCACAAGATTAGCATGACTGAAGTGACTTTTCAAAGTGTCAGAATGACTGCACTCGACGTTCTGCTAGACGCGAGCGTCAAAGTCATGATACCGGTGGGGCTGAGGCAGAGAGAGGACAAGGGAAGGGAGGTCGTGTTCGAGGGGTGTGGTAAAGGGAAGGGCCGCTATTGCCGCCTTAAGGTTGCGCTCCTCCTCATCGAGCGCAAAAGGCTGGGTTCGCGATTTCATTGACGCGCATTGCCGATGATGGTGAGGAGGAGTTACGGCGGGGGGACTGTTGATGCTGCTCCTCTCACTCTTGGGGATGCAACTACATCTACTGCTGCTGCTGCTGGCGTTGATGATGATGATAATAGTGTAAATATAAAATAAATCTTCTGTGAGCTTTACTGGTGGAGGCCACCGCCTGCGTACTTCCGAGACAACGGGCTGTCTGTGTGTGTGAGTCGAGGCAAAGGCAGAAGCGCAAAGTCTTGGCAAAAGGTCCCCTGGCAGCTCAGCGGCCATTTTAGCGTTTTGATTGATTATGGGATATTTGTTAAGGTGTCTTGTTTCAAAAACAAGCTTCGATTAGCTGCTGCTGAGGTGTGTCTGTGTGTTTGTCTGTGTGTGTGTGTGTGTGCCTCTGGCTGGTAAATCTGGCGATGTGCATCGCTCACCAGAGAACTCACTGCCGACTCGCTGGGGAGACGCGTATTGATGGGAAAGCCATTTTTCATTGGCACAACTGGCCGAGAACACCGAGAACCTGTGGAACATAGAACACACATCTCGACTCGACTCACGAGCGAGATGCAATCGAAGGCATGCGTCTAATGAACGCCCCAACAGTGCAGTGGAGAGTAGACAGCAATCATGATGGGCATCAGCGATAAGCATCATAATGAGGAAACTGGCGACGTCATTCGCGACGTCGTGCATGATGATAAGATGATCGACAGGATGACATGCGGTACACGGCATGACCTTCTCTCCCTCTCTCTTCTTCTGTGCGTGCGTGCGTGTGTCGGACACACAGACAAAACTCCTCCTTTGCCTTTAAGTCGTTTCGTTCCGAGATGTAAATGAAGAAGCAACATGTTCAAGCACCGAACAGTTGTCAGTTTGTTGTTGTGTACGGTTTGCTTTTGTGTAATTAAGTAATTAAATAGCAATTAAACATCCTCCCAAAAAACAACATCACGTCAATGTAAACGGTTAATGTGTGTTTGTGTGTTTTTTTTTCGCCGTTTTTGCTTTTCATTCGCAGACGATGAGCTGGTCAAGCGGGCCCAGTGGCTGCTGGAGAAATTGAGTTACCCCTGGGAAATGATGCCCCTGATGTACGTCATACTTAAGAGCGCGGACGGCGATGTACAAAAAGCGCACCAGCGAATCGACGAAGGTAAGCTGGCGATGGCGGAGTCGCACGGTGGCTCCTTCATCACCATCATGTCCGATGTGTACTGCTACTAGTGTGGTGGAGCCCAACCGTTTTGGTTACACCTGGCATTACTTTTCAAACGTTAACCGTGGAAGAAAAACGTTTGGTCACAGAAAAGAACTGCGAACAATATCTGCGTGCAATATGCGGACTCTCTACGGATGTTGAGTTGGTCAGTCAGGTAGTCCAGTGAAAAATGTTACCGA
>NC_064874.1:31926902-31936902 GCF_943734745.1 Anopheles darlingi | reverse complement strand
CCGCCGCTGCCGCCGTCGTTTCATTGTACAAACAGGTAAGTGCACGCCAATTCTTCTATTGTTTTTTTTTTTTCAAAATGGTTTCCCATCCAGCAGCCCCCTCCCTGTTGTTTCCAGCTATCCAGATCTGTTCGCCCTGTTCGAGAGCAATTGATGCGACCATTACTCTTTCATCTTTTGCATTAACATGCACCGGAATGGTGCACGTGCACCCGAACACACACACTTATACTTTCAAGGTCCTGGTGCTCATACCATTTGCTGGCTGCGCTTTTTGTTTTGTGTGTAGAGTGGTCGTCGCCACCATCTCTTTTTTTTCCTTCACCTTCTGTGTCATGTAGATGAGCAAACATATTTAATGTAGCATGGCAGTCAATAGGCTGGTTTTGCCGATGGGCACCGAGCCACACAGACACACACACACGCACACGTATCGCCGGTGGGTGTACCACTCACTCTCAATCGATCGATCGGAGTGCAGCCGCCGGAGCCGAGCAACATCAATCATTCACGACCAAATCAACGTTTAGTTATTGCAAAAAAAAAAAAAACATAAATAACTGGGACGGGAAAAAGAGGTTTCTCCAGCAGCCAGCAGCCAGTCCTGCCAGTCGTGCGGACCGTCCTCCACCTCTACCCTGAGGGGGGACGATGGCTTGCGCCCATTTTCGCCGCTCTAGGCCGTCCTCCATTTTCTAAATAAAAATAATCCACATGCGGGTCGCGAAGCAAATAATTTATTTCCTATTTATATTTATTTTTAATCACCCGCCCAACACTAAATGTGCACATGCATGCGTGTGTGTGTGTCCGTATGTGTGTCCTGGGCAGACGACTAATACACACCACACGTACACACACAGCCTCTGGACCCTTTTTGTGCGTGCGAGTGACGTGCTTCCGACGTCGACCATTGTCGTCGCATGGTCGCCTTTTTTCGCCGACAACGACGACAACGAGTAAATACTGGGTACATATTTTTCATTGAACTAGCCCTCGGGCCTAATATGGTGGCACCACCCCACACCATTACCACCACCTTTTTCCGGTCACACCCGGCGTGCGTGCGTAACGATGCAGATGCAAATGTGCTGCAAACGTGATGTTGAGTGGCGACAACAACAACAACAACAACAATATGAAGAGGAAAAAAAGAAGAGAAATTCCGAAACTCGAAATGTTGTTTGGATTATTCAAAATTTATACACAAAATATGCGACTGCCGTACCACCTCTCGCACCCTTTGCCTAAGGATATGCCACGGCTTACACACACACACACACAGTCACACGAGCACGGTCTCCGGTACACACCCCGCCCCGGGGGACAACAATCAATGTAATATGAGCGGAAAATCGGGTGCCGGAGCGCGGGAACTGGCTGGAAAATGCAAACGCAAATGGCGCAACGGTATCCATCGACCGGAAATAAACAAATCAAAAACAAGCTTCACACCGACTCCACCACCGACTGCCGTTTGCAGCCATCAAAGTAAGCAGCGACCTCGCGACGGACGCACGGGACGACGACGCACCGCCTCCTTCGATTTCCATCCCTCCGACCGCGCCTCATTTTCCATTGCCGGCGATTCGGTCCCGGCCTCCCGATCACCGGCCAGCCAACCAGCTTCTGTGCCTCACCTCGGCCAACTAGCTGGCTGGATGATGTGATCCGATCAGTTGACATTCCTCATCCAACATTACCAGACACACACACACACACACGGGCGTGCGCTCGCGGAAGGTTACTACCGGTGTTCGAGGTTTAGTTGTCGCGTGCTGTTGGTTGGTTGGTTGGTTGGTTGGTTGGTGTGGCCAGTTGTAGTTTTGGTGTTTGGCGGCACAAATCACACATACCCCGACACACACACACACGCGCGCACGCAGACCCTGGGCAAGTTATGAATAAATTTAACTCAACCGAGAGCGTCCAGCGATGCATCATTAATGCTGGGGTGACCCGGGCGGTGGTGGGGGGGGGGGGGGTGGCCACCCCACCCCGCACCATTTCATTCCATTCCCGGGGCAAAGGTCAGGAGGCAAATTATGTGATCCTTTCTGTGGCCTTCACCGCCACACACTCTCATCACACGCCACACACTCTCGGTTCGAGGGAGAAAAATACATTTCGTGGTGGAATTTTGTGCGCAGAAAAGCGACTAAAACGGGAATCAAGTTTATAGTTCCTTCGAATTTCTCGAAATTGGAAAAGAAAACGTTCTCAACCGTTGTCCAAACTACAATATATTAGCCGAAAAGTGTACAGCAGTCCGGGAAAAGGTTGTAGAGAGGAAATTATCTCTTTTTAATACGGTTTTGAACCCGGTACAGCATTCTAATTCCGTTTTCTTAGCTAGGTATGATGATAAAACGACGAAGAATCGGAATTAACTTTAAAATTTGCTTCGTTCATCAACACTTTTGATGAGAAAAATGATGGAGTAGCTGCATTCAATTTACAAAACAGATGGTCTGCCAGTTCTCTTTGGTTTTGTCACTTTCTTGAGCGAAAATCTCATAGTGAGGACGCAAGAATGTAGAATTTACCATCGTATATTGTATATTGGCTTAGATTCCCGTATTCTCTGGACAAAGGGTTAGAAGATGCATTTTCAATTCGTTGGATTAAGTCCTTCGATCGCACCACGAAAGGAAAAAATATTGCAATTATGAGAGTTGAGTTGAACAATTAAACTCCACCATGAATGTGGATGTTATTCGCGCCCCGTTTGGCTCATCTGGTTTCTGGACTCATCTTCCACTATGTCTTCCACAACACCAACGCTGCACATCGTCATCACTCGTCGGAACGCGTAAAAACGCGCGGCGCGAACACGGTTTCACGGCGCGATAGATTTTGTTGCATTTCACACGACCCCCACGAGAAGTAAAGTTGGCGCGGAAACTGCACCACGGAACCGTCATCGGCATGCACTACTGCATCCATTTCCCTTCGCGTTTGCATGGCACCATGGGTTCGGTTTAACGACCCATCGTAAAACGGTGTGTTATCCGTTGGTTTCCCCCGGCCGGCCGGCCGGCCGGCCCGCCCCCTCGAAGGTGGAGACAGCTTAAAAACCAGACCTCCCGGTCAGACCCCCCTCACGTGCCGCGCGGTCCACCACCTAGACCGGTTCGCGAGGTCACCCAATACATTAGGAAATAATATATATTCCAGGCAATAATAATTTTCTATTTTACTGCTGCCGTTCTTCAAAACGGCTATCCGGCCAACCGGAGCTGGTTGGTCAGTGCTGCCGGCACCAGCAGACGCCGTAGGTACGGGGTACCGATCGATCGCGGTTCCGCGATGCTCTCGCGTATTAAAGATGCTCACCTCTGCTCTAAAACGCGTTCCCGCGGCTTATCGCAACACGGCAAATCTTTGCATCTGTTTTGATGATCGATTCACGACCTAAAGTCGGCGACGACGACGACTAGGAAGCATTTCTAGCAGCATCTTCCGCGGTGGCCTCAACAAAGACCGACCGGCACCAGTCAGGAAGAGTACAAAACAAAAAAAACGGATTTTACAAGACGCGCTAAATGCAAGTTTACTACGGTCGTAAAATAGCTCGTAAATGTCGGCCAGCACACGAATACTTTCAGCGAAGTGGAAGCGATCGCTCGGCACTCTCGGTGGCGGCCGCGTAGAATGGGGGCGGCCGGAGGGACAGAGCGTGCCCGGGGCCCGGGATGAGACACAGCAGAGGCCCCCGGACGATGGGATCGTTTTGGTGTAAATTTGATGCAAAACTCTTGTTGCGCTCGGACCGGCGGTAGATAGTTCTTGATAACGAAATAGTGGCTTAGAAAAGTGCAACTGGAGGGGCCCTCCAGAAGAGCTTCGTTACAAATCGCTTTACTCGTCGTCGCTGTCTATACGTTCCCGTAGTTTATGATCTGCGTACCAACACTGCGTGTCCACCTTTGAAACGGTCGCTAGGAACGTCACTAGGCATGCAAGGCCTGCCATGATGCTATCCGGGCGTTAGTGCCGAGCAACATTGTCGACGACGACGACGGCACAGGAAGCGCTGTGGCTGTCTCTGGCGGTGTCAATAAACGGACGGTTGAGGACATCTGTGCGTGCAGATAATTTACAAGCTACTTTGTGTAATGAAGAAAGACATTAAAAATGTCTACCACATTCCCATCATCAGCACCTCAGCTCGCTCGCTCGGTTGGTGGAAATATTTTTTGCATGAAACTCATCGACGTTTCCGATGCAGCGCGCACTTCGACCAACAGTAACAGTGCAATAGTTGTGCGGAGAGGATTTCGACTGCTGGAAAGCATTTGGAGCTGAACCAGTTGACTGAGCTGCTACAAGCATGATGCTGTGAATGCTGCGATGATCGTCTGCGGTGTTCTCTTCTTCGCTGAGTCCAGATGCAGTGCTAAGATTAGAAAAGAACATCGTTCTCTGACTGCTGCGATGCATCGTATCGCTGCAACGGTGATGTAATTTTGCGAAGAGTCGTCGTCGTCGTGGGTGCAGTCGTGGGTTGAGGGCCACCATCAGATCCGGTGCCGGTCCGTCCGGAGAAACCGGTTCCCGGTTTTACCGATCGTCCGCTATGGGCTAGCGAATTTTACTAGTTTTCAGAGATAATTTTATGGTTTTCCATTTGAGCGAATTGCCTTTTTTATCGTTTCAACTGCCGCCCTTGCCCCGAGACGGGACACTGGACACTGGACCCTTGGTTCGGTTTTTACTCCTCGGGGCCTTTTTCCCAGGCGTAGCGATTCTCACACACTCCAAAGGGTGTCATCGTTTCTGGGTTTAGTAAAATAGTTGGATAGCAAAAAAAAAAGTATAATTAAGAACGGTTTCATCCACCAACCGAATGCGGCCAACATGGAAAGCGAATTAATTTGATTAATTTTCCTCCTTTTGTTTTATCATTTGAACGTAGCATAGTTTAGTAGCATAGTTTAAGTGGTTTTGTGCTAATCTATTCCTTCTTCTTTTGTCTTTTTTCACACACACACACACAACCCAGATGTCCCCGGAAGGAGGATGATTGTATTGCCGCATAGATGCTACAGAGGCGTTGAGTTTGGATCGATCGTCGCTTCGGCAGCGTAAGTGTGGTCTCCGTTCCTTAGTGTGCGCGAGTGCGTGTGTGTGTGTTGCACAGCATCATATCCAGCCCACACGTTCCCACCATCACCACCAACCATTGCCGATTGCAGTTGCACGTTAGGCTCTTCAGGACTCTTTCCAAACTCCAGACAGACAGACAGACAGACGGAGCCACCTATTGTACCCAAGACACAAGAGTTTAATATGATATTGTTCGTGCAACGAAAGTCTATACTGTGATACAAAATGTTGTGTACAGGATGAACAGGAATAACAGACACTGATAGGCGCGGCGGAGAGGTAAAATGTGAGGTACATTTGATTTGTGATTTATGCTCGCGGGAACGGTTACGGACGTGCGGTAGACGGAGGCGGAAGGAGAAGGAAGGAGAAGGAAGTCGAAGCTTCAAACCAAACCTCATCACCCCGCTTCTTCAGCCACTTTTAAACGATTGTCCCACCAAATGTATTTGTTTGCACCGATTGGCCGATACATGAAAACATTCAGTAAGCGTTAGGTTTGCAGCAAGAAAAGGTTTGGATATTTTTTGGAGACGTTTTTTTTTTGTTTTTAATAATGAAGAGCGCTAAGGTCGTAAGGGGTCCACAGGAGGAATGCAGGAGGAATGCATCAATGTTCCATCTCCCATGGAAGATGGTTCGGCAGACACGACAGACACACCAAGGATGGTTTGCCTTGGTTTTGGGAGGTTGGAGATGATTGAGGAAAATGGCTAGTAAAAAAAAAAACAAGAATTGAATTGTGATACGCACGTACAGCATTGTTCATGTAGCCTGTTAGTTTATAGTTCTCATCCACGGTAGGGGCACGATGAAGGGTGTGCTGCGTTTTTTTTTTGTGCAAACGGGGCCATATGGCCGGCGTCGATTGGCTGCACGGCCATCCATCCACCCTTGAGCTGTTTTTGATACGTTGTCCCGGTTGTGTCATTGATCATCTTCCGGCCCTTGGTTCGCTTTTCCATGTTATTCGCGCGTATTCCAATGGTTTTTTTCACACCCACCGCACAGGCACACACACACACATACACACATACAGCGCACACACACATACACCAACACAACACACACACACGATTGTACAAGTTTAGGAGTTTCGCTAAGTTTGCGCTAAGTTTCTAGTGGTCTTAAGTTAAAGGTAGGAAAGTTTATTGTTATATCGTTTCATCGAAAAGGCAGACGCTGGCGGGCAATAGGGAGCACCGCAAATCTATATCGAGGTAACACGGCAACTGCTGCAGTCAGAAACGCTAGACACTAGAGCAGATGCGGGAAAGTCGATTTTAAATGTAAAACATTGTCGTAAGTGGTAGTTCGAGCGTGCACCGTCGTAGTACCGTGGCAGGTTCAATTGAAAGGTTTAATGTTCCAATGAAAAAAATAATGAAAAACCGTGGAAAGTTGACAAAAAAGAGGCGAAGAGGAAACAGGAGAACGATTGGATAAGAAAAGGGGAAGATGGGATGCTTGAACGTGAGAACGAAGGACCCGAAGAACGAAACCGGTAACCAATGCAACGGGAGCGTGTTTAGGATGGATTTAAAGAGAGAGAGAGGGAGAAAAAAAAACAAAGTAAACGATGAAGAGTAAAACTAGTGAACTATTTTCTGTGCCCTCCGATGCGCTGCACGCATTGTAGTTATCTCATGAATGTTTGGATCTCCGTCAAAACCAGTCGTCGAACAGCAAAAGGCGCGCGCGAATGGTAATGACGCACTCAAACCATGCAGCTGGAAAGCCATCTACTCTTTACATTTTGTGCCAGAGGGGGGAAATCCGGGAGTAAATTGTGAACAGGGAACACAAGATTAGAGTAAAAGTAATGAAAATTTTGTTCTTCATAACGTCAGAATGTCGTCCGCGAGCATCGTTCTACTCACCTGCACCGCTCGATGCGCAGCAATGCAATGCGTTTGTCTGAATCTGAATAGGCAAGTCAGGTGAGCATCTGAGGCGTCGTCTGCTTTGATCGCAGGTCGCGGCGAAGCGGATCAAACACAGTTCGAAGCGTTCCAAGCGTTTGCATGACGTTTCAGTTTTGGAGTTGCGAGCAGGAGAGCAGCAGGCGAGTTGATCATTAGCATGTGTAAATATAATACTACCGACAGACAGACGATTGTAAATGAAGGCAACGACACTCTCGACAGCAAAAACCACCTTCCTCCAACCCCATCTTCAAAGCAGGAAATCCATTTGAATGCATAATACACAAACACAGAGTTGCAGAAGCCGTTAGCCGATAGTATGTGCGCGGTATGTGGAGGAAGCAATAGAGCTACCAACACAGCGTCGTGCATCATCATAAGGTACACAGTCTGCATCGATTAGAGATGCCAGCGCGAGAGAGTTTCGCGTCTGTTTTTCGTTGTTTCGTTTCGAAAGATTCGAATTTTGCGAACTGGCTAGTAACTGGATTGCATTGATGGAAATATCTCGCGAATTAAAACACTCACACACATACACATGTTACACATGGAACAGCGCTCCCAAGAAGAGTAAATGGTTTTCAAATGTCCAATTGACCTGCAGAAAATAAACAACTTAAGAAATGCGAAATACAACACAACCAGAATGTGGAAGTGGAAGCAAGTGGAATAAATAAATTATTAATATTATTACAAAAAAGCAAGACAGCGAGCCTGAGTCACGATGTGATTTTGTGTGTGTAAACGTCCGAATAGAGCGATCGCTCGAAATGAACCCCTTTTGGTAAGACATTTCTCCTCGTGGATTCTGATCCGGATTTTGGTTCGATCGCGATGCGCAAGATGGAACAGTATCAACAGCAGCAGCAGCAACATCATTGTGAACGGGTAAATAACACAGCTAATGAAATCGTTGATTTCAGACATGAAAACAACGTTTAATTACGGTCATACCGTCGCTCTAGTTCACTCAGCATCCACACAGAAACCGTTGTTTCTGTTGCAGCGGAACTGAAATTCATTTACCAGAAGATGCGGGAGTTACTCACCGGTTTTCCAATTAGGTTCCTAGCTGCTGCTGCCTTGTGCACCGCGCAAAACGTTTGTGTGTGTGTGTGTGTCGAGGAGTCGACGATAAGGATGAGACGCGCCCTAAACTTCAAATGTACCAGCAGTTCAGTTGCAGAAAACTAACAATACCTTCGCTAACGCAAACGTCGGTAATCGGCGTCCGGAGTCGCGGAGACGAGGAAGCAGAGCGAACGAGTGGAGCAAATAGGTAGTTCTCTCTTCTCTAGTTTTGCCAAAGTGCTCAGCGTAATCATACTGATCCGTGATGCAGTTCCTTGCGAGATGCGTCCGGAAAACCCCCCCACAACCGACCGTACGGACCTCTTTGGCAAAGAGCAAAGAGAATGAAGCCATAAGTGCGACATGAAGCGTGGAAAGGGAACCGTTCACGAAGCATACCGTACCACACGGTGCGGTGCGGTGCGGTGCCGTTGAAATTGGGATGAGGTCCGTCTCATCTCGGCAACCCATAATCATGCAGGTGGGAAAATGAAGAGAAATTCGTGCCCGGCAAAGGGCGCTGGATGCTGCAACGTTCCCGTTTTTGCCCGCTTGCCATGGTGCAAGCAATGGTTTCATCTTCTTCTGGTCTGGTCTTCATCGGGGCGATGCATCGATAAGAACCGCGCGCGAAACCGAGGAGCCACAGCTTCGCGGGGCTGCTGCTCCAGCAATCGATTGTCGTTCGGTTTGGCGAAAGAAAAATAAATGCTCATCAGCCGCAGCCACATCGCCGGAAGAAGGAGGGAAGAGGAAAGGACCGAGGGACGTCGTCGTCGTTCGGTCGGTGGGTTTTTGGCGAACGATGGATGATTATTCCGGTCACGGGAAGTAGCCTAACCGGGGCCGAACATGACGACCGAACTTTCGTGAATGCGATGGCACTTGTCCTGTCCTCGCCTTGTATTTGAGCTGCTATTCTCTGCTTTGTGTCTTTTACCGATACCGATATGGCCCTGCCCCGTGTATTGTGGGGTTCTATCTTGCGATGCAGAAGTTTTACCAAGAACCTGCCTTGGCCTTCTCCTGCTATCGAGATCGTACAGGTAACAGGTCGGTGAAGTCGTCGACGGTTGTCTTAAAGAGAAAACGTGACGCTTGGTGAAAGTTGGTTTAAAAGAGGATGCTCGTGATCGAGTTCTACCAGAGCAGGGGCAGGAAAGCAGCCAACAGGGGGACGAGAGTCTTGGTGGAATCTAATCGAATTGTTTCCGCCAACACACTGCATCAGCGTTGTCTTAAAATGTTAACGCAATTGTAAGTACAACTCGTATTAGTTTTTAAAGTTTTTCAAACTTAAATTATAGATAGATTACCTTTTTGGTAAGTTTTAATTAAGCAGAATGGGCATAATTAGTTGTTAGTAGTATGACCTGAAGTGTCTTATTGATCAATTGTTGAAAGTTGGACAAAACCAAACCAAAATAAACTCTGAATTCTTCAATATTCTTATTCCTTTCATGGTACGAAAAAAGTACGTGCTCATTTTTATAAATGATTCTGACGAAACACTCAGATTTTTATGTAAATGAAACATTAGAGAACAACTTTTCAAGAATATTGGATAGATTTTGAAGAAAGAATAATAAAAATACAATCATGGTATCAATCCCGAGGGAAGAATGTCTGCAAAAACAAACTTGCCCATCTTCGAGTTCAATTATCGTCTCAAGGTACCTCCGTTTAGTTTTCCAAATTAATAAGTTTCAATTCTTTCGCGTTTGAAGCGTTTGAAGTTAAAAGCGTTTTGAAGTTAAAAAATGTTATGAACGAATTTTGCATAATTATGCACTAGGGCATCGTAAAATGGTAAACAAAATAACTAACGAGTTTTTTTCGTAGGTGAAATGCTGATTTAATGTTCATTGATCTACACACACATTTTACACAATTAA
>NC_064874.1:31906902-31924402 GCF_943734745.1 Anopheles darlingi | reverse complement strand
TGAACAGCATTGCTGCTACAGCATGTACGTGTGCATGTGTGTTTGTGTGCCGGAACGGGCGCAGCACAACCACCGGATGGACAGATGGTGCTCCCTGGCGAACACGACAGTGGCCACCGGAACCGCGGACAGCGCGGCGCGTGCGGATTCGCGGGAAAAGTAATTCCTGAATCCCGATGATGACGACTGAAAAAACAACAGCAACAACATCGCGGTGTCGTCGAGCCACGCAAAACACACACACAGACACGAACACACGCTCAGTGGCTCTCTGGCCACAAAATGTAGTACTAACTAAATCCAATCCAAATAATTATATTTCAATTGTTTATGAACGGTATTATGTGTGGCTCTGTGTTGTGGCGTCACGCGCAGAAGTAGTAGTAGTAGTAGTAGCTAGAAGCGAAAGAGCCACCACCACCACCCCAGTGAGCTCATAATCAACGGATCCTTTGTGGTTGGCTCGATGCGATGGTGGCGGCCCGTGGATCCGCTCGATGCGCTGCGTTGTGGATCATCGTCGTCGTCATCTCGCCATCGGTTTTTCCCTTTTTTGCATCGAACGTCCGGTTGCTGCTGTTGGTGACAATTGAACGGTTAATACCGTTCCGAACTGGACACTGCGGTGCCGTCCACGGACACAGCGGATGTATCGCAGTAAGCTTTGGGTCAAGGCAAATGAAATTATGTTCACCATATGTTTGCTTCGATTTGCACTGCTATGGAAAGCGATCGAAAGGGCGAAAAGGGAATTTTGTCCACAAACAGAGAGAGACCGCTGCGACCATTGTGCCTGAAATCAGGATGTTCGTTGTTCGTTGTGTTGTTACATCGCACCAATATCGCTTGACCAGCTTTGCGCGGTATGTTTCGTGGTGGATTCCGTTGTTCTTTACGGTTGCTGCTGCTGACCACATAAGAGAGAGAGAGGGTGCTAGGGACACCAGCGACGATACCATAATCGAGGTGTGGACAGTGTTGGACAGTGTGGTGATGATGAGCACGTAAAACCAATCGCGCGCACGCCAAAGGGAAAAAAAACGATTTCACCATTCTCGCCATTCCATTTTTATCCTTACAGCCAAACCCCAAAATCCAAACCGACCGATTGTCCAGATTGTCATTCCTGTCATCGCCATCGGGCCCCGAAGCGCCATTACAACGCCGGCTACCGGATTCCGATTGAATTGTTTTTCGATTTCGGCAAACGCGATACGATGGAATCCCCGAAGGGCCCCCGGACCGTCGTTTAGCCGTCGTCGATTTGTGTCAACTTCTTTTGTTGTTGTCGTGTGGTTTGGGCCGAGTTGACGGGGAATAATGTCCGGTGGTGGTGTCCGGTGGTAGTGGTCGGATTTAGGTAAGCTACGGAGCGCACGCGGCGAAGCCTTTAAGCGGATTAGCGCGATTTGCATGGCCACGCCAAGCCGGTTCTCCTCCTCCTTCTCCTCCTCCTCCTTGTGGTCGCTTCTGTGCATCCGAGAAAGCGGAATGTTTGGTTTGGTTTGGATCGCCCCCGGGGGGTTGGTTCTCTTCTTCTATTTGTTTGTCTTTGTCACGCGATAGGCCGAGCGCCGGTGTTCTGTTGGTCGCTTCGCGAGTCGCCAGTGTTGTGTACACACACAATGTAACCGGTGGCACACGCCGGCACCGGAGACCGGGTCCGCGTTCCCTTTTTCGAGAAGAAATCAATCAAACGAACGCCGCCGTATTGACAGTTCTCGGTTTCCGTGTTCTTAAGGACTCACATGCCACATGCCATGCCACAAACTTCGCTGTCAGTGAGTGAGCATTCGCTTAATTGAATGATAATCAGCTGGCTGTAGCCATCAGTGAAATGTAGCCTCGTGTAGCCACTCGTGGATAGCATCAAACCTGCCCCGGGAGTCCGCACGGGACTGAAATTGCCAATAAAACTTGTCCGTCGCACACACACACAGTCGTATGGACTCCATCAAAGGAGAAGGAGGGACTCCTTTTGAGTGCCGCAGAAACTTATCTCTTCCTCCTCCTTCTTCTCGTGCCTACCCCGGACACCAAGAAGTTGAAGTTAGTAATGGAGTCCGCATGGCCGCTAGGAAGGAAGGTGGTTGGCATTCCGAAGCCACGAACACACGCACACCGTCGGCACCGTCTTGTGGCACTTGAGTGATGATGAGTACAACGAAAGCCCATTCCCTGCCGGGCCGGCGATCAACCGCTTGTGGTTAGTTCTGTGCAGTTATTTGCACACTTTTATTGGGCTAATTTAAATAATAATAAATGCAACCATCGGTGCCGCCGTCCGCCGTCTGTTGGCACAGCCCAAAAGCCTCGGACGAGTCCGACGTCCGTCACCGCGTCATCAGCGGTCGTTCGCTATCGCGAAGGAATCTGTTTTTAAAGCCTGCCGTTATGCTTCAGGCAATGCTGGCGAGTGGCAGTGTCCATGGGAACAGGTGGTGGTGGTGTTGTTGAGGTGTAACCGAGTACCGAGCGAGGGGTGGAGGTGTGCAGTGGTGGCCAATTTTTTCTCCATTAATAATTGCAATATTTGTTACGCGCGCTCATTATATTCCATTTCCCGGTTCGTCGTCTGCGGCGCCGACTACTGCGATGTAATTATAAGGAAGGAAATAGAGTGTGAGAGAAAGAGAGAGAGAGATAGAGAGAGAGAGAGAGAGAGAGAGAGAGAAAGAAAGAGAGAGAGAGAGAGAGAGAGAGAGAAAAGTGAAGCCAACTTGAAAGTTTATTGCCACTTCTCGGCGGCTACCAAGTCTGAGTGTTACCTTTGGGATTAAGCGTGGAAATAGCGAAAGACGCAAAGCAGTTAATGTTACTTTTCCGGACAAAATGGCAAAACAATGTATCTTAGATAAAGTTAACGATCGCATGGAACAAGCAGCAAGAACAGTTACCCTTAGTAGGCTGGAAGTTCGTTTGCTGAAGGACACGCGAAAGGATTTCCTGGCCCCCTTCTAAACTCGTTACTTGTTTTGCTTTGATGCGCAGTTCCGCGAGCACTTGGCACTAGGATTGCGTCACACACACACACACGACCAGGCCGGCCATTTTCCCGTCCATTAACCGGCCTATGCAAATGGTCCCGGGTAATTTGGAACAAATTGATTCCGGGGGACCGGGGGTCCAGCATCGCCCGGGGAGAGAATGACGTTTGTCGTTTGTTGTGCAAATTAGAAAAGCAATAAAATGGAACCAGCAGCCAGCAGTGAGGTTGTTTTACATCTTTCGCGTTCCCAACCCCCCCGTTTCGGAATCCGTTGTTCCGGTGCATTAGCCGTAGTAGTGCAACGCGACGCGAACACAACCGGACATCAGCGGATATAATCGAATTGCGAGCGAGCCTGGACTGACGCAGAAGAAACGGCCAATGTGCCGGTGTATGTTTTGGCCCGGTGCAAATCTGCTCCGAAAGGCAGTCTCCCGGGGAGGGAGCTGCATCAACGTCGAATCTGGGGACGTCCTGAACAGCTCCAGGAGCATCTCGCAAAAATGCATTTTGTGGATTTGAATAATTTGATTAAAACTTCAAAACCATACGGACTCTCTTGTTTATTTTTTTTTGTGCCGAGGAGAGAAGAGGACGCCACTGTCGCCAAGGCCTCCTGGTGTCTCCTGCTGGTCCGTCTGGCCTTGCATCGGGTGCAAATGGCGTCTCCTGCACCCGGATAGTTCAATGGTCGAGATGCGCAAAGGAATAATTCAATTTTCGAAAGGCTTCCGATCCTTTACCCCCGTACGCCATTGCGAAAGGACGATCTCGATGAAGGGGTAGAATGCGTTTTTTTTATGTTTTCGGAGGCGGATTGGGTGGGAGAGGACCATGCTGCATCACCGGAGTGCATCCATCGATGAGGGGCCAACACAATTGGAATTGCGTTTTGTCTCTTCGTAAGATTCAAACACTCCAAACACGGCCGTTGGCCGTTAACGTTGGCGTCACTCCGGGGTGCTACAAACGGAACCTCACGGAACCATTCCGTTACCCGTTTGTTCCGGGCCCTCACTTCCGCTCTCGTCTCCCGGGCACTGACGTATGTCCCTCGAGACATCCATTTACATAAACACAACCGGTGAGGAGGTTTGGATCGTCCTCCGCCGTCGGTCCGAGTTTTGGGGCCAATGTCACACGGCATCACGGTCCCACTTGCGCCTCCCGGCACCCGGTGCCACTGCGTCACCGTCGATGATTCATGGAAACGGAAAATTGAATAAATTAATAATTTATAAATGTTTGATTGGATCCATATTCACGCGGGCACGTCCGTGCCGAGGGTTGGCCAGGCCACTCGCAGGCCACACATGCAAACTGTGTCACTGTCGTTTCGGTTCCTGTTCCTGTTCGGTATCCGCTGTCCGTCCGTCCGTCCGTCCTTGGCGCGCTGCCGGTGGCGAGCTTTCGATAGAACGTTTTTTTTCTGTTCGTTTGTACCACGCGCGGTTTCCGGCGGGGGTTTTCCGTGTGTTTTGTTTGAATTCGAA
The DNA here is from genome assembly GCF_943734745.1 of Anopheles darlingi. Taxonomy (NCBI): domain Eukaryota; kingdom Metazoa; phylum Arthropoda; class Insecta; order Diptera; family Culicidae; genus Anopheles; species Anopheles darlingi. Next base: position 31,919,920 of record NC_064874.1, on the reverse strand, counting down.
TCCGAAAACAACAATTTTCCTTTCATTCCACCACCACCCAGTGCTGCTGCTGCTGGCATTGCCCTCTATTCGCGGAGGGAAAAGTGAAAAATTGTATTATCAGTTTTACATACAAATTGCATGTGCCGGTTACAAACATGCACACACACACACACACGCGGGCGCAATTGGGACACTACTGCGGTGCTGCAACACTGCACGATCGATGCCATCGATGCATTTGATGGTCCCATGGCGTCCCCACGACACCCGTCGACGTGTCGCGTCGTTGTCTTCGTTGAGGCGCCGGTGTGCGTGCGAGGGTTCTCTCTTGGGTCTGTGGTGACGACGACGAGATGTGGAATGGAATGAAATGTTCCAAATTGCCGGAATGCAAACATATGGACGAACAATCGAATGTGAGGAAAGTGTGTTTTGTGAATTGCATTCCATTCATATTCTACCTCTTTCTTCTGTCTGCATCTCCAGTTCAAAGATCAACTTATCAATGCTTTTAGAAGGGAATGTTTTAGTATTTATTGCAAGAGGTAATCGCTTATATCTACATTCATTCTACAAAACTTCAAAATTTAGTCATCATATGGGCGGTGGCTTGAAGTTAGAACCAAGAACTCTAGTCTTATTTGGCAGAAACGTCTAAACATACGACTCGTCTGTCCTTGTATATGTTAATGAAAATCAATCAAAACGTTGATGGTGACGTCTGTGCTAATCAGTTAGCAGCAAAATATTCCATTTCATATCTTTCAATAAATAGTTTTAAATGTCTTGCGTCCTAACTCATACCAAGACCCCGTTTAATTGATTAGACTAATGAGTGTACCAGTTTCACGAGGCGCAAAATGCCAGGATCAACTGCAACCAAAATGTAAATTATAATACCAACTCTGGATTTCTTTTTTTCTCTCTGGAACTCTTTCATCCAAGAAACTTTCATATTAATCTTGTACATCTAAATGCATCAACTCTAACTAAATGCATCAATCTTGGTTTGTTCTTCTCATCAGTAATGTTGTCAGAAGGTTATAGCTAATACTTTCCTTGCCAGAAAAAGCCTTCTTACTGCTATATGAGCATCTGAAATTTACATAAGTGGATACTCGGGTTCGATTAAGATACTTAGGCAGGTTCACGGTATCCATGCGGTTAGAATGTTTCAAAATGATAGTCTTGCTATTATGAATAACAATTGGGTGCAGGCATTGTCTTCTTTTTATCATTTTTCTTTTGATCTCTATTTCTGTCTCGTGTTTTTTTTATTACAGTCAAAAGAAGGTCTATTAAATGCAAGTATTGCTGTGCAAATGTACAGCACAGTATTAAGTGACGTAGTTCAAACTATTTTGCACTATTTACACTCTGATCAAGTTTCTCCGAAATGGAGGACGAGCAGTTCTTAAGCAGCTACAGGTAATGTTGATTCACGGTGAAGGGTCTCTCCTTAGCCACACGGTGGATAACCTAGCCGGGCATGTAAAGTACTACATAATTAATTAATTTACGAGTGTTATTAGAATTGTTCAAACTCGAAACCTTATTTTTGCTAATAGAGTTACGGATGGAACCGTTTTTACCATTACCAATAAAAAGCACCATTATTTATATTTGTTTGCATCTCTTGTACTTGATGCTATCCATGTTTTAAACGTTTGCTGCAGACTAATTCAAAACCTCAGCTAAACTCAGCAGCGACGGAAATCAACTAATAACTCGGATATAAAGGCGCAAAAGTTCGTTGGCATTCGCTTCTCCCAAGAACAAGACAACCGCGAGCTTCATCGTTTCTCAACGAAAAGAGAACGATCACGACGGATGAACGATCTAGCTAAAGAATAACCTTTTCTTAACTAGAAGACACCACACAAAACACTCTATGCGTGTGGGTGGGAAAGAAGCAGAAATAAATAATCCTCCCAATAATCGAAATCGAATTAGCATGCTTCACGCGAACCGGCCACTGATCACTGCCCCTGCCGATGATCGATGTCGCATTCCATGATTGAGCTATGAGGAGGAGGAGGAGAAGAAGGAGGACGTGTTATGCAAATTTATGCCGACTGCTACAGAACAGCTTGTACTTTTTTTTTTTAAATTTCATGTTCTTCTTGACATTGAGTGTTCGCGGTATCGACTATCCCGCTCTTGGCCACAAACCGGGCCCGAAACAGGTAGAAAGTGAAACTTGGAACGAAGAAGAGATTCACTCAACTATCCGACCACCCTTAAACCAGCGGGACATCTCGGTGCGACGGTGGGATACACTCCGTTTCATAATGATAGCCTCACCCTATTTTATCGATTTCGCGCTCAAATAAGGCGTCCCAAAAATAATTTAAATGACTGTATATTCTCCTTTTATCTCTAGAAAACGTATGCAATTTGAATTTTAAAAATATCTCAAAAATTGTGGACGAGAGAGCCAAAAAACCAAAAATGAGGTGTTTCATAATGATAGCCTCACTAGTACATATTTAATTTTTACTAACGGAAAACCAAATGATAAATTGCTCTACTAAAACGATACATCAACTAACCAATAAACCAAAGTTTATTATTGATATTTTGTGGTCATTGGACGTGCAGTACTGTTACATGAGTGTAGAATTGTGCAAAATGGTGCATGGTATGGTACAGAGAAGTTTAACCGTATGATAGCAGGCCTGCAACTTATATTAACGATGGATGTCAATAACTACTTGATAGAACCCGAAGAAAACAGGATTTTGAAGCCTTGTGGAAGCCTACAAGCATAGTTCTCAAGGAATAATAAGTAAAAATTGCGGACTGTTTCAAGCTAAATATACGATTACTCGCACTTTTAGAACGATTTGTGCCTGATTTTTATCAAAAAAAAAATTTCATCACACTTCTAACATTATGGAAAGACTATTGGAAACAAAACTGCTTGATCAAAATTGTAACTAAAATTGTCGGACATGCTTTACGATCACATCTGATAACGTGAAGGAATGATTGTAGCAGTTAAAGTTATGATGTTCAATTTTTTCGTATGTTTTTGGTTCCGTATCAATTTAGAAAGTCTCAAGAGTGATGAAACATCATTATCCTTGATGTTTCAAGTGTTTTATTTCATTTCCGGTAAAATTTCAAGCGGATTACATGATTTACCTTCAGTTGAAATTTTAACGGTTTTTTGCATGTAATATCGCAAGTATTCTGTAGCGATCCTACGATGGATTGGGTGATTCCTTCAAAACTGAATAGAATACTGTAAGATATCATCCATGATCAACAATTTGAACTGTTAATTGGAGAATTGCAACGTTTTTTCGGCGATTTCTAATTAAAAAACCGCGATGCCCTACGAAAGGAATCCAAACAAGGTGTGGTTTGACCGATTGTAGATCAACCTAACAACCTTCTAGCACTCTATTTGAGCTTAATATCATATAATAAAGGTCTAGACTTGTTAATATCACTACAATTCACCAGATTGAACCATCTTGGGATCATACAGACGCTTAAAGAGTCCATAAGCTATGCACAGAGGTTTCTATCTAAGAAAAACCTGACAAAAATACCAAAAAGTGAACCGAAACTCATCTTTCTGGGATGAAACGATAACAGAAGAAGCACTGATTACTAAAACATCTTGGATTTTGGATGGGATTTGCAAAAATATGCAGATTTATATTTAAAATCCTTAGTGAGGCTATCATTATGAAACACCTCATTTTTGGTTTTTTGGCTCTCTCATCCACAATTTTTGAGATATTTTTAAAATTCAAATTGCATACGTTTTCTAGAGATAAAAGGAGAATATACAGTCATTTAAATTATTTTTGGGACGCCTTATTTGAGCGCGAAATCGATAAAATAGGGTGAGGCTATCATTATGAAACGGACTGTAGTGACACCGCAACAAAGGCACGACCGTTTTGTGATTTATGTCCACCTTCCTGGCGAGTGGGATGAGGTGCGCGGTGGGGCAGGTGTGATTTTGATGTTCGCCTGTCTTAATTCTGTCGTCGATGCCAACGGCCCCGCACACCAACGCACACACGCATGCCACGCCAACTGTCATCGTCATCCCCTCGGACGGACACTATAAGCTCTCGCGACGCGAGCATCACCTTCACCGCGCTTCAAGCGGACCGGTGATCCTGCTGCTGTGACAACCCGGGCCTATAGGCCAGGCCAGGTTCATTCCCGGAGCGACAGACGGGCGTTGTTTTGGTTTGGGAGCAGTCCTTCAAAATGACACCCGGGACTGTGTCATGAGACGCGTCTCGCTTCTCGCTTTCATCTTCTTTTGTGTCTCGCAACGGCCATTGCCATATGCAAATGGCCATATGCAGCAGTGGAGTTCGGGCGAGAGTTCTGCTGCTGCTTTCAATTTCTACCAAATGAGTTTCATTTCATTCGTTGTCGATGCTGCGGCTGACTCCAAAGCCAGACGAATCGAAATCCACTGCAACCGATCAGCGTGAACCGTGATCGAAAGCCCTAACGACCACCAACACCGGGATGTTGCACCCTGGCCCCCGGGAGGAAAACTAATCCGCTGTAATACGCGCGCACGGATGTCGACGTCGACGACGACGGATGCCCGGTGATGGCCGGGGGTAAGTGCGGCGTAATTGCAACAGTCGTCGTCTGGGATCCCCGTGACGGTGGCAGTGGCACGCCGCGCCCGGTCTAAGCCACACCGCGATGCGAAGGCCATCTTCCTGACAGAATTCGGCCAATTTTCGGCGAGCGCGGATTGAACGGCCGTCGCTGCTGCTGCTGCTGCTGCTGCTGGTGGTTCTGCGGTGCTGCGGAGGTCAGGTCAGGCGCGGAAATCACACATCAGCCGGGGAGCCGTGGCCAGTCAGCCAGGCCAGCCAGGCCAGCCAGCGGGGTGACATGACAGCATAATAATATCTAATTCTAATGTAGATACATTTTAAGCCATTTGCATTTCGACGCTCCCATTCTCGGCACCGATTGGGTTTTGTGCCAAGGGGGGGTTGCTGCTCGTCACGCCTAACGTCTCACGTCTCTCTTGCCTCTTGCCCCTCGACACAGACACGCAAACGCCCGCAAACGCAATGAATAATTTCCCTCCGATTCTGCGATCGGAGCTGCTTCACGGAACACGCGGATTGCAGCATCATTTCGGCTCAAAGCCTACTCTTCGCACTATGTTTGCCTCTGTTTCTGTCTCTCTCTCTCTCGCTCTCCTTTCGATTGCAGTGCTGTAATGCAACCGAACTACCAGACTTTTGCGCGATTTCGCCAATCCGTCGCCATGAAGGGTGTGCTTCAATTGGAACACAGATTCCTCCGTCAGTTCTTCCGTCTACACTTCCCCCCTTCCCAAAAAACACTTGCCCCCCGCTCCAGGCTTTAGGCTCGAATCGAAAGTAAACATTGCAACGTTACACCTCGTCAGGAGGAGCGAGTTAAGAGGCCTCCGCACCAAGTCGCAGTCGGAGCGCAGCAGAACGCAGAAGAGACCGTCGTTGAGGTGACGACAAAAACAGACAGAACAGACCGAAAGTGAACGTGCTGCTGGTGGTGCTGGTGGTGGCCAATTGGTGTAGCGTGACTACGTCTTACCTTTACTTTTCCTCCCTTTGTCTGGTTGCGGCCGCCAGGGATGTAGATTAAAGAGCTGCTTCGACCGATCGGATAAGCGCGCGGATGTCTCGATTGATTCTGCTTGTTGTTTCTGGTCGGTGGTCGGTGGGTTCAAGATGCACTCCATGGCACACTGTGGTTGTTGGTGCGGATGACATTTCGTTTTTTGCAATCTGAAAAACGTTAAAACGCAGAAAAGTGAGGTTATGGCGATGGATATCTCGATGGCGTAGGGCCTGTAAGCAGTTATTCGTGGGGTATATCTTCAAAGAAACTTCCTCATTTGTAATAAAACAACAAATACACTCCGCACAATCCATGTTAGTAAACGGTGCAACCGATTTCTGGGAATAAATTCTGATCCGTAGCACCTCGCAAGCCCATAGTTCCCTCAGAAGACATACCACCAGCACCACCAACATCAGCACCACCAACATCAGCACCACCACCGGCGAATGTCAGCAAATTACGGTGCAATCAACCCATCCGTCACCTGATTTCTTCAATTCAATCCCCGCGACTATCCTCGCGACTACTTTTGCTTTCAATAGCAGGCCCCAGCGAAGGAATCGCTGTCGCGGCTAGCCGCGGTATCAGATGAGCAAATCCCGGGCTTTCCCAGGACCCAGCATCACAAACACACACAAGCACACACACGCATGCAGCCGAACCCTTTAGTCGTCTCTCGATGTGCCCCCCTCCCCGGTTCGTAATTACGTTTAATTCGTAAGCAATTACCGGTCGGAACCCTAAACACGGTTCAGTTCCCCCCGCCCCCTGGGGCGCACCGTGATACGGGACGCGCTGTAGTACCACCTTCTGGAACCACCACCATTGCACCACCCCTCCTCGATCCACGGTGCAAAGGGATGATGCATCCTTTTCCTACATTGTTATGCCGTTTGAAGTTTATCTTCATGCAACGAGTAAAGAAGGGAGGAGTGTTTGTGAGAGAGAAGGACGAGGGGTAGTGGTGGTAAATCGAAAGAAGCAAATTGTATCGCATTTGGCCACCTCGAACATATATCCAGCGAGCGCACATCACATCACAAGACGACAACACCTTCCGGAAGCCGTTATCGTCGCACAACAACCACCCTCCTCCACGCCCAGCACGGGATGTCAATTGAACGGGAGTACTTTCGTGCTGCTATCATCAACCCACCTTCCCACCCACTCGCCCCTATTTGGATGAACTGGAAACAATGGGACGCACTGGAGCTCCGAAGTACGTGCTCCGGAGTGCGGTTACAGCCCAACAGAGAGAGAGAGAGAGAGAGGGTGGAGTTGTTTGCTTCACACCCATATAATGTTTGGCTAGCACTTAATACCTTCACAACCCCCTTTCCCTTCCCCTCACATCACACACACACACCCGACACTTGCACCCACTTGTGACGCCCACCGACACTCCCCAGGCGATGACTCAAAAAGTGCACCAAATCATCATCATCATCAGTAGCAGCAGCAGCAGCACGATGAGCTCTCCAACAACATCCGAGACAACATCCGAGGACACACCTCGCTCGGATGCTCGCCCGGTTTGCGGGACACACACATCCATCCACTCGCCGGGATCCACTCAAGAGTATGTAAATTTGTTTGTTTGATTTGATTTCAAACATTTGTTTCGAGAGGCCCGGGAAGAGCCGCAGCAGGGGCCTTTGAGGATGCGCTTTTGGCAGTCTGGCTGCTATGTTTATCGGTACGGTCCTACAGAACGATGTGTGTGTGCCTGTGTGTGTGTGGTAGGGATTAAATCGCATTATAACGGTGCAGTAATGAGGTTTGGTAAGGACAAGGGGGGGCCCTGGTGACGGCGAGGACACGACCGACCGGGACTGGGCTTCTGATGATGCTCTGGTGGCTGGCTGGCTGAGAGATTTAGTGGAGGATTTTGATTGATCATTTCAATAAGTATGGTTTTGATTAAATCTACGCATTAGCTGCCAACCAAACACACACACACTTGCCAGCACGAGAGCCATATTGTCCACTGCAGCCGTGAAGGAGTCCTTTTGAAATCGGAGTCCTTCGGGATCGGGCTTGACGCGTTGGGCCTTTCGCTGCTGTAGGGATCATATCGAGAGCCAGCGACCGAGAGTGAGAGAGAGCCTAATGTTCAAAGCGATTTTCGGCACGTACTCCGGCTGATGTGTGTGTGTGTGCCTGCGTGCGTGAGCAAACATCATTCGACACCTGGGCCAACACTTGAACCGAAATCGTCGGAACCCCCATTCCGGTCAAGACTGTTGACTGTTGTGCCGGCAACATCGGGGCCAAATGATCCAACCATGATTGTTCGGATACTACTACTACTACTACTAGGGTTGGGGCTGCTTAATGACAATCAAAGAGGAGTCTCTCGTGCGCTGCGTCCTGGTGTTGGATTGGTCCAGCAGCAATCATGTTGCAGGTTACAGTTTCCTACAGCGTTTGCTGCACTTGAGGCAAGCGTCTCATCATCAATTGAACTGGTGTAGCATTGATGCACCGATACCTTCATCGGCAGTTGCAGTTGCAGTAGTTCTGTTACATGTATTTTTTTTTAAATGTGTAATTATCATTACATACCATATCATTATTTACATTAGCAGAACTCGAATAAAAAATTAATCGAACTTTTCCACATTTTTTGGTCTTAATTTTCTGGTCCTTTCTTTTCGTTTTGAGCACTTAAGTACAGTTTCGTTCAAACGTTGCTGTAAATTGAAGCGTTTCTATCAACTGTATACCATTTTTTTCTGTTTAAAAAATTTCACAAAAATCTGAGTTTCGCCTAAAGACAAGAAGAGCAAAGCACAGAACAGATAGAGCATTATTTGGGGTAGTTGAAAACACACTATCGATCCTCAATACTTAAGGGAATTGACAAGTTGCAAGCACAGAGTTCTGTCCAAAATTCTGATACGATGCATATGAGCTGCATTTTTACAACAAAGTAAATAAATTAATCATAAATAACCTCTCTCCTTCTCTTCAAAGCTCTCGGGCGTCAGTACTACACAACATTGTATTGCCCCGGCCAGGAGCAGGATTCGTTTAATGAGTTTTCGACGAAGACATTAAAAGTTTATCAAATTAAACGATTTATTAGGCTGCGGCCGACGAGGAGATCGGTCCACATCAACCTGGATGCACATTCCACCACCACCACCAGGTGATCACGGGCAGTCTGGTCCGGTGCGCGAAAGGCTCATCTCGGCCACGGGCGCCGCGTGTGAGAAATCCCCAAAGCCACGCCACGCCAACGGTCATAAAAATCAATCCATATTTTTATTGCTTAACCGAAAACGTTCAAGTTATTAGAACTGAACATCACCACCAAAAACCGAAAGCTTTGCGCAACATTGTTGCCTGCCAAACGTGTGCGCCGAAAAATGCGCGCCAACTTCGTTTTTATGGTGATGAGTTGCTTTTGTGCAAAGTTTGGTTTATTTTTTTGGTCTTCTCTTACTCCCGCTCAATTCAATCCTTCCCAGGGTCTCAGGGTCTCAGGGTCCCAGGGTTTGTTGTTCAAGATGGACATGTATGCTACACACACGAAAGAAAACCGATCACCAAAGACTCACCTGTACCTCATAAAGTCCCACCGAAAAAAAAACAAGGCGGCATATATCATCTCGGAAGGTTTTTGAGGCTCTTCAGTTTGTGAAGCAATCTCGACGCCGGCCAGACCATCGGGGCCAATAAAAGTCGCCGTAAATTAATTTGTATTTGATTTCTGGTCGATGAAGCGCTCGTCGTCGTGTTGTTCAATCGACGGTCATCTGGACGACGGATGGACCCGACTGTTGACTGTTCTGCAGCTGGGGAAACAAATTAAAATCATCGCTCTTTTAAGTCATCGAAACCGCACCGTCGGTACCGTGGGGCCCAGAGTTCCGTGGCCCGTTCCGTGACCATCGCATCCAAACCACATCGCTCACAAAACATATTTGCTGGCCAACGCAAACCTCCTCACCAACCGACCACCACCGCGGCGAGGCCATAGGAGGCGAAAGAACATTTTTAATGATGGGATTTGATGACCACACCACACACACCAGTCCTCGGTGTGTCTGTTTGTGTGTGTATAAATGTTTGCATGCCACCGGGGACACCAGTGCAACGGGGCGTGCCGCAAACATGCGATCCTATGATGATGATGATGATGATTTTTCATAACCGGAATATAGTGCGCTCTTTTTTTGGCGCTTGCTTTTTTGCTCCCGAAATGTGAGCTCACCTTGGCTGGCTCACCAGCAGCTCACCGAAAACCAACCGCCAGGCGCCAGGATCGAGTCCAAACGAATGGCAAGTTCGTTGCTTTTTTGGAGGCCAAAGTGCGCGGCCCTTCAATGGCTCCTTTGATGCGCCCCAACAGTGCAGTCGGGCAGTGCAAAAACCGTTAGCAAACAGTGCACGGCCACGGGTTCCGTTCTCGGCATCATCATCATCATCACCGTCAGTAGCAAATGATGAGGCGAATCGAAGCGGAAATAAAAACCGAACACGAACACCGGAGCGAGACCGAAGAGGAGGAGGTCCCCGGACCAAGCTAATAAAGATCCTGAACCAGAGATCCTTTCCAGAGAGCGAGGGAATCGTTAGCCAAGCGACCGAGACCGACCGACCGAGCGGCCACTAAACGGAACGCCGCGGAACGACTGAGGAATGCATATTAAAAATATTATTATTTTGTTTTCGGAATTGCATCGTAAAGTCGTTTACTTTATGCCTAAAATATATATTTAAAATATGAATTTCGGAAATCACTCAACTTGAAATCCATGTGTACAGAGGCATACACATACACACACACACACACACACACACACGAGTAGTCGGTGGTGCCACGGTACCGGAGTCACAACACACATCAGTCGTCGTCATCGTCGTTGTCGTCGTCTTTTGGTGAATAACCATCAGTAGCAGTGCCCGTCGTGGGAGCTTCGCATGCAGTGTTGAGAGAGAGAGAGAGAGGAATGCAATCCGGAAGGAGTTTTCAGAGCTGGCTGGCCCCCATCCCAAGGGGTGGAGAACCATAAAAATCCCATTCGCTTAACGCGCCCAGATCTGGCATCAGCTCACTCATGACGACAACGGCGCCGTCATCGCCACACACACACACACACACACACACACACTCCGGTGCTCTTTGTGCACTAGAATCGACTGTTATCGTCCGCCTATGTATGTATATATGCTATTTTGTCCGATTCCGTTCCCAGGAAATGAATTATATGTTCTTCACCATTCTTTGTGCACCGACGAAAGCTCGAGACGCGTCGGAGCTCGAGGGAAGGAAAACCTGAAGCGGAACCGTTTTTCCAGAGGCCGCACCACCCCTCTAGACTCTGGAGCCGCCTCACGTTGTAAGCTCGGGCGGAAAACTTAAAGTTTTCGCCATTAAAATCCCAGGATTTGATGGCTTTCGGCGAAACGATATACCTACGCCCCGGGTTGCTGAGATCGGTTTCGTTCGTTCGTTAGTTCTTTAGTTTCGTGCCGCATTTATGGGTGCCCCAGTCTCACTTTTCCGGCACCGTCTGGTAGTGGCACATGTGGAAAGGCGAAAGATGGGAAGGGGGTCAGAAGAGGACGCCAACCACAATCGACGGCACCACCATGCTGGCGCTACCGGCGGGAATGTGATGGATCTCTGTCACAAAACCCCTTTTCGGAACACGACGGAACCTAGAACGGTACCGCGCGGTGCGCTCTAGTTTTCCAATGGAAACTCCAACTCCAGGAGTAGCAGAAGGAGAAGTAGAAGTAGTGCAAAGGGGCCTCTCCCCCCCACCTTGGAACCGAACCTTGAGGGAACTGGAACCAAAATGCAATATCTATATGCGAACTCCCGTCCGTCCGTCCGAAGGTATAATGAACGTGAATTTATGGCCGCTCTCCGACCAACTGTGACGTTAATGATAAAGTTCGTTTCGCGCTGCAAAAGGTGTTTACGGCGTGGCGCGAAATGCTCATTTTGTGTTCTCACCGGTATCACTGGTGCAGCAGCAGCAGCAGCAGCACCTTTTACGACTAAAGTTCAACTAATTTTGTAACTTGCACCTCCCGCTCGCTAGTTTCTCAACCACTGTCACTGCTGTGCTGTGTGCTGTCCGGTTAGTGCTTTTGGTGGAATGAATTTGAATTTAAATGCACGATCGTGGTCCGCCATTTCTAGGCCTGTTTCAAGCGCGGAATCGCCAGAAGCCATCTGCGGAAACCAGCTGACCAGCTGGGAGTGGTAGTACCTGGTGCTCTAGTGTTCCAATTTTCTCGTCGTCGTCGATGTCCGTCGTCTTCAACGGGGGCGAATTGAAAAAGTTTACTGGAGGACCGCGAAAGTTGTACCGCCGTCGGCCGAATGACGTGAGTGTCGCTTTGTGTGCGATTAAGTATTTGAGTATTGCGCGGGTCATCTGGTCATCCTGACAAAGTACACATTTCATGACAAATTCCCCGGGCCAGTGGGCCAGGTCTCGGAGATGGCAGAACGCCGTCGAAGTAGCCACTGACGGCACATAACTTCGGGGCGTTGCGAGTGAGATCTTCCGAGCGAAGGACAATATTTAATTTGATTTCATTACAATTTCTCCGCGAGCCCGACGGTGCAGCGGAAAGAAAAAGGCAAACTTTTTCTTCGGAACGAAGAACAAAGCACTGAAGTGGCGCTTTCCTGTTTTGCGTCTGGATAGAATGAATTGTATTTCGTGTAATTTAAGCTTGTCACTTTTTTTGGGTCACAATCTTGGGCACATTCATTGAAGAAACGGTTATAATTTGCAATAAATAAATGTAACACGATGTATCGAGATATCATAACATACGAACGTTGAATTTAAAAAAAATATTTAAATTATAAAAATCCCTCCTTTAACCATTTCTTTCGGGTGTTACTGAGCGAATTAAGTTATTGCTGCTGCTTATATAATGTGCAAGCTTATTTCATTACATAATTTTTACTCATCAAAGTGTCTGTGCATGTTGATAATAGATACAACATGCAATGACATAGCTGGTCGATGTAAAGATCTATTTGAAATGATTTATAACACACGCCAAGCCCTATGTAGTTTTATCTACTGTATGTATCTACTACTGTGCTAGTAAGCTTGCGTTCGATATGTACGAGTCTTGTAAATTTAATAATGTAATTGGCAACATTGTAAAAGTACTTTGATTGTTCTATCTAATGTGATTGGAAAACGGTATACTATCAAGTTTTGCTACAACCATAAGAGTAGTGCAGTTGAATCTTACAAAACCACGACAAACCTACGGAGGTAGTATTTTGTCAATAGGCTAGGATGCCAACGGGACTCCGCGAACATCTCCGCTAATCAGATTTTGACTGAAAAATAGTGAAACCATTCGAAAGATTTTCTCTAAAATGCAAGTTTTTTTTAAGGTAGGTTCAATAACAGGACACTAGAGCTCTTACTGA